>NW_008336314.1:2270291-2371201 GCF_000622305.1 Nannospalax galili
TTATTTCAGCCTGAGTATTCTTCAATATTTCTAGCTCTTTTCTGAATTCATTCAGAAGTTTATCCCTATCTTCCTTCAGCTCTATGATTACCTTGTTTGTGTGTTCTTTAAATTCAGTGAATTCTTTTATCATATTCATCATTGTTCTTTTGAGTTCCATGTCCTGCATTGTCTCTAGGGGATTCTCATTGTACTCCTCTAGAGGATTACTGGTATTTGGTGGGGATATGTTATTTTGGTTTTTCATGTTATTATTTTTTCTCTGTGATTTTGACATGTGAATTCCTTTTGTAGTTTCTGACTCTTGTGTGATACTCGGGCCTTCAAGTTTTGTTCTGCTTCTTTTTTTGAACTTTATGTGTCTTTGTGGTTTACTTTTTGGGTCTGAAGAGCTGGTTCATCTAAGCTTCTGGTTCTCTCTTTTGATTTTATATTGTTGTGGACGGATTGATTTTGTCTTCAGAAGTTCCGCGGTGGCCTAATTCCGATGTGGGTCAGAAGTTTTCAGACTTTCTCCTTAGGTCTGGAATCTTCTAAGAATGATTTTGGCCTCAGGAACTTGGGTGTTCCACTGTCCTGAGATCCTGGCAGTGGCGGTGCCACGCAGGGATGCAAAGGCAGATGGGGTGGGAATAAGCCCCAAGATTTCCCAGGGAGTGGATTGAGTAGCTGGGTTGTACTGGATGCAAAAGATCAGGGAGAGGAGAGGTAAGCCTCGGAGCCCCAGAAAGAGGCTGTCAGCCCCAGAAAGAGGCTGGCGGGTGTTGCAGGACCAGGGAAGTAGAGGGAGGTGAGGGCGGTGCCAGATCCAGAAGCAGTGCTCCTGGGGCCCAAGGAAGGCACTAAGTTGTTCTGGGTGAAAAAGATCAGGAAGCAGTATTGGTTCCCCAGGTGTCTGGGGACCCAAGACTAGGAATGGCGCATGGCCCGAACTAGGAGTAGAGAACAGCAGGGGAGATGGAAGGGTGAACGCGGCTTGGGGAGTCAAGGCGGGGAGGGCTGCGTGATTGACTTACCCCAAGAGAGGCCTGAAGGCAGGAGAGCAGACCAGGAGAGTTAGCCGGTGGTGCAGGTCCAGGGAAGCAGGGAGAGGTGAGGGTGGGGCCAGGTTCCAAAGCAGTGCTCCTGGAGCCCAAGGAAGGCACCAAGCTGGGCTGGGCAAAAAGGATCAGGAAGCAGCACCGGTTCCCCAGGTGTCTGGGGACCCAAGACCAGGAATGGCACAGGGCCGAAACCAGGAGCAGAGAACAGCGGGGGAGATGGAAGGGCGAATGAGGCGGGGGGAGTCAAGGTGCGTAGGGCTCCGAGATAGACCCACCCCAAGAGGCCTGAGGATAGGAGAGCAGGCCAGGAGAGTTAGCCGGTGGTGCAGGTCCAGGGAAGCAGAAGAGAGAGGTGAGGGCGGGTCCGGGTCCAGAGGCAGTGCTCCTGGGGCCCAAGAAAGGCACCAAGCCGGTCAGGGTGAAAAGGATCAGGAAGCAGCACTGGCTCCCCAGGTGTCTGGGGCCCCAAGACTAAGAATGGCACAGGGCCCAAGCTAGGAGTAGAGAACAGCAGGGGAGATGGAAGGTTGAACGAGGCTGGGGGAGTCAAGGCATGGAGGGCTGCCCGATAGACTTACCCCAAGAGAGGCCTGAGGGCAGGAGAGCAGCCAGGAGAGCTCATTGGGATTTTGATTGGTGTTGCATTGAATTGATAAATGGCTTTCGGTAGGATGGTCATTTTCACAATATTAATTCTTCCAATCCATGAGCATGGGTGGTCCTTCCATCTTCTGGTGTCTTCCTCAACCTCTTTCTTTAAAGATTTAAAAATTTTTTTGTAGAGGTCTTTAATGTCTTTGGTCAGGTTTGTTCCGAGATATTTTATCTTTTTTTGAGGCTGTTGTGAGAAGGAGTGTTTCCATGTACTCTTCTCTGATGGCTTGCTATCATATATAGAAAGGCTACAGACTTTTGTAGATTAAATTTGTAATCTGTCACTTTACTGAAAGTGTTTCATTTCTAGGAGTTTTCGGGTGGAATTTTTGACGCCTCTTAGATATCATATCATCTGCAAAAAGGGATAATTTGATCTCTTCTTTTCCACTTATTACTCCTTTAATTTCCTTCTCTTATCTTATTGTTCTTGCAAGAGTTTCAAGCACTATTGTAAAGAGAAGTGGGGATAGTGGACAGCCTTTTCTGGTTCCTGATTTCAATGAGAATGCTTCCAGTTTTTCTCCATTTAGAAGGGTGTTGGCTGTGGGTTTGTTGTATATGGCTTTAAATATGTTGAGATACGTTCCCTCCTGTCCAATTCCCTCTAGGACTTTGAACATAAATGCTTGTTGAATTTTGTGAAAGGCCTTTTTTCTGGTGTTGATTTTAAGCTTTATTGCATTGTTGTCTGATAGAATGCATGGAATTATTTTAGTCTTTTTGTATTTGTTGAGGCTTGTTTTGTGCCCCAGTATGTGGCTAATTTTGGAGAAAGTTCCATGGGGTGCTGAATAGAAAGTATATTCTTTGATGCTTGGGTGGAATATTCAGTAGATGTTTGTTAGGTCCATTTGATGAATTGGTATTGTTTATTTCAGATGCCTGTCTTATTTCTTTGTCCTGTTGACCTATCTAATGGAGACAGTCAGTACTGCAATCTCCTACTATTAATGAGTCGGGATTAATCTGGGTCTTAAAGTCTTGTAGTACTGTTTTTATGAAGTTGGGTGCACCAGAGCTTGGTGAATATATGATCATGATTGTAATATCTTCTTGGTCTATTGTTCCTTTAATCAGAATGAAGTGGTCCTCTTTATCTCTTCTGATTAATTTTCATTTGAGGTCTATTTTGTCAGATATTAGAGTTAACTCCTGCTTTATTTTTTTTATTTTTAATAACTATATTATTAGCAGAAGCATTTCATTACAGCATTAATATATATTCAGTAACACACTCCAGAGCAAGAGTACATCTCTTTCACAAGTGGCTGTAAGTTTCTAGGTTCACAGTTGAATTAATACAGTTATATAGTATTGAACTCAGTATAAGTCCTGCTTTGTTCTTAGTACTATTTGCTTGGAATATTTTTTCCATCCTTTCACCTTAAGGTAGTGCCTAGCCTTTAAAGTGAGATGAGTTTCTTGCAGACAAGAAAAAGATGGGTTTTGTTTCTTAATCCATTCAAGTAGTCTATGTCTTTTGACTGGGGAGTTCAGTCCATTGACATTAAAGTTATTAATGAAAGACGTGTGTTGATTCCTGTCGTTTTTATTTCTGTTCACATTCTTGGTGTAGCTCTGCATTTCCGTAGTTGTACCTTCATTAAGTTTCTTTCTGTAACCCCTTGGGTACAGTTGTTCCTTTCTTCAGCTCTTTGTATTGCTTCAAGAACTCTTTGAAGGGCTGGTTTTGTGGACTTGAATTCTTTCAGCCTATTTATGTCATGGAAGATTTTTCTTTCCCCTTCAACTATAATAGACATTTTGGCTGGGTAAAGTAATCTGGGTTGGCATCTGTGGTCATTTAGAATTGGATGTGCTTTGGTCCAGGCTCTTCTGGCTTTCATAGTTTGCACTGAAATGTCAGCTGTAATTCTGATGGGTTTTCCTTTATGTGTGACTTGTTTTCTTTTGCAGCTTTCAGTATTGTCTCTTTGTTTTGTACGTTTAGTGTTTTTACTATGATGTGCCGTGGAGAGTTTCTTTTCTGGTCCTGTCTATTTGGTGTTCTGTGTGCTTCTTGTATTTATATTGGCATGTCTTTCTTTAATTTTGGGAACTCTTCTACAATCCTGTTGAATATCTGGTTCATACTATTGTCTTGAGAGTCTTCTCCTTCCTCTATGCCTATGATGCATAAGTTTGGTTGCTTTATGGTGTCACACAATTCCTGCATATTCCATTCTTGTTTTCTGAAATTTTTCAGAATCTTGGCTTGTGTGGTCTAATTTGACCACTTTATCTTCCAGTCTTGATACTGTGTTTTCCATTTCATTCATCCTATTGGTGAGGCTTTCTCCTGTCATTTCTAATTGGCTTACTGAGTGTTTCACTTCCTTCTTCATTTCAGCCTAAGTAGTCTTCAATATTTCTAGCTCTTTTCTGAATTCATTCAGAAGTTTATCCCTATCATCTTTCTGTTCTTTGATTTCTTTGTTCTTTAAATTCACTGAAGTCTTTTTATTGTTTTTATAATATTATTGTTCTTTTGAATTCTATGTCCTGTGTTATCTCTCTGGGTTTCTCACTGTACTCCTCTACTGGACTGTTGGTACTTAGTGGGGATATATTATTTGGGTTTTTCATTTTGTTATTTTTTCACTGTGCCTTTGACATGTGGATATCTTTTGTAGTTTCTTGTTCTTGTGTGAGACTTAAGCCTTTTTTGATTTTACATCTGCTTCTCTTTGTAAACTTTATGTGCCTTTGTGGTTTACTTGTTGAGCATGAAAGGCTGGTTGGTCTAGGCTTTAGGTTCTCTCTTTTGATTTTACATTGCAGTGGTCAGATGGCTTTCGTCCTGCTGCTCTGGAGTTCCCACAGTCTCCAGTCAAATGAGGATCAGATGCTGTCAGGCTTTCTCCTAAGGTCTGGTTCCCTCTAGTCAGCAGGCACAGTACAATTTGGGAGGATTGATAGGTAGAGGTAGGATTCAGGACTCTCAGGCAGTCAGGGAAGGAGTCTGGTCTCAGGTATGCAAAGGCCAGGTGGGTGAGGGAACAGGCTTTGAGGGTTCCAGGGGACTAGACTGAGAAATTGTGTTGGTCTGGGTGCAAAGGATCAGGAAGCAGTGGGGAATCTGGGCCAAGAGGGTAGTCTAAGAGGGTAGTCCAGAGAGGTCTGGGGTGCCAAGAGAAGAAATGGTCCAAGTGCCCAATGTAGGAGAAGAGCCAGGGTGCAACCAAGACAATTTATAAGAGAAAGAGTTTATTTGAGCCTAGGGTTCTAGGGATAAGTGTCTTTAATTGCAGCAAAGGTGGCAGGAGCAGAAAGCCAAGCAGTCACATCTTGAAGCAGGCACAGGAGGCAGAGAGACAGAAGAAATCATCAAGGCTTGAGAACTCTCAAACCCTGCCTCCAGTGACTTGCTTCCTCCAGCATGGCCACACATCCTAAAGATTACTTGACTCTCCCAAACAGTGCCACAAACTGGAGACCAAGTGTCTCAATACTTGGAGCCTATGGGGGAACCTCATTCAAACCACCACTGCCTCCTTTATGAGATGCAATTAACTTTACAATCTTTATTTAAAAATATTTTATTTTTATTTTATGTGTATGAGTGTATTGCCTGCATGTACGTGAGTGCACCCATGTTGTGCAATGCCGCGGAGGTCAGAAGAGGTCTTCAGATTCCCCTGGAACTGGAGTTAAGGATAGCTCATAGCCTCCATGTGGGTGCTGGGAATCAAACTCGGGTCCTCTGCAAGAGCAGTCAGTGCTCTTAACCGCTGAGCCACCTCTCCAGCCCCTAACTTTACAATCTTAATTCAAATGAGTATTTCTTCTTCATCTGTAAGAGTAGGCCATGTTCTTTCTTCATGATGGTTAGGTGTTTCATGTGCATTCATATTTCTAAAATATAGCAGAAGGTTCTGTGTGTCTTTGAGATGACTTTTGTGTGCATTAAAATTTATTCTGAAGAAAGGAAGATTTAAACCTTTTAGATAAAACTAAATTGAATATGGGCAGCCATTTCTAAATCTTAAGCTTTATTGTCTGTGATTCTGGACAAAGGGGAGTGGGTAAAAGAGTTATTGAGCTTTATTATGTCCTTAAACTCTTGTTCCAGTCTTAGGAAAAGAAATTTTAGCTCTTCTGAGCTATCATCCTGTCTCTTCTGTGCTCTTACAATTTATTTTTTTGTTATTTTTATTTTGTATATATGAGTGTATTGCCTGCATGTATGTAACTACACCTGTGTTGTGCAGTACCCACAGATGTCAGGAGAGGGTGTTGGATCCCCCCGAACTGGATTTATGGACAGTTGTTAAGTGCAATGTCGGTGCTGGGAATCAAATCCAGGCCCTCTGCAAGAGCAGCCAGTGCTCTTAACTGCTGAGCCATCTCTCCAGCCTCCCGAACTTATATTTTTCAATTTATATTTTTTTAGTTCATATTTATTAGCTGCCTTGACCCATACACCTGCAGTAATGCCCCAAGACAGGGAAGGCCTAGGCTTTAGCTGTCTGTAGAAAATAGAGTATCAACTCCAGCTTATTTCCACCCTGTCTGCTCTTGTTTCATCTCGTGCATTGACTGTCTTGTGGATTCTTTGTGGAATAAGTTTCAGTTTTAGGAGCTGTCTGCTCCTTTTTCCTCATTCTGCAATAAGCAGTGGAATACACATTCCTTCCCCAGCCTGCGTGAATGTGGAGCACTGAAGAGACTTACTTTCCAAGACAGTGCAGTGCAAGCAGGTCTGAGGCTCATTATTCTTTGGCATTGCCTCCCTGCAGCAGGCCCTGTACTCCAAGCCATCTCCCCTTCATTTCAAATACAAGTCAAAGCCACTGTCCTAGCCTCCTCTCCAAATGTAGTAGTTTTCTGATGGTCTTTCACCTGGTTTCTTTTTCATAACATTTTTTCGCCAACAGGTGGCACTAGTAATTTCTTTTATTTAATAATTCTCCAGTAGTAAGCTTCATGTGGCATTCAAACATATTTGCATTTTTAAAACTCAGTTGATTTTGAGTATCTAAGGCAAAAACTATGTAGCATTTCTAGCCTGTAGCATAGTGCTTTCTTGTTGGATGACTGGCTTTTAGGTCCAAACAATCTCCTCTGTAAAAAAATTATTTATTTACTCTGCGTGCACACACACGCAGAGTGTGTGTGTGCATGCGTGTTCATGTACCATGACATGAGTGTGGTCAGAGAACAACCCAGAGGAGTAAATTTCTCTCCTTCCACCATGTGGATCCTAGGGATTGATTTCACGTCATCAAGCATGGCAGCAAGTGCCTATCCACACTGAGCATCTTGACAACTCACAATATCTTCTTAAATTCCTCATCTGTACCTTGATTGGCTCTGCACAAAAAAAGGTGAATAAAAGTTATGAGAAAAAGCTAGGAGTAAATATAAAACACATTTTTTTAAAGTCCTTTACTACAGGGGAAAGAATGACTTAAATGTGAATTGCCTGGGCTAAAAGATGAAATTGAATTTTGAACAATTCTGAACATTTATTATAGAGACACTTCATGAAGAGGACATGTCTATAGATTCTGTGTGGTAGAGTGCACAGAATTTAAAGTTCAGACCTTACTTTCAAAGTTTTACTTTAGTTGAGCTAAGGCAGGTATACAGTGTGCAGTTATGTTTAAAGATTTATTTATTTATTTATTTATTTGTGTGTATGTGTGTACACCACATGTGTATGGATGCCCACTGAGCTCAGAACAAGGTATCACATCCCCTGGAGTTGGAGTCACAGGCAGTTGTAAGCCACCACTATGAGTGTTGGGAACTGATGGGCAGCAAGGATTGTTAACCACTCAGCCATCAGTCAAGCCTCTACAATGAGAGTTTGCAGGAGAAAGACGACCATTCATTCCTCCATGTTTGTTAAACATACTTTATATCAGCATTCTTGTCATAGAGAATAAAATTGTGAACAAAGCAGACAAAATCTTTGCTTCTAGGGAAAGCATCTCTTGAGAGGCTATAATTGGTAGGATCTCAAGATGCTGTCATAGCACATGAGAATTGTGTTGGTACATTTTGAAGAAGTCCTGGGAAGCTAGAGAATGGTCAAAGACATGAGTATAGAGGACTACAGACATGGTTGCCGAGGGGTGGGCCCTGGCAAAGAGTTTAACTAGCTTTGGGAAAGCTCTGCAGAGTTGGAACTAGCTGAAGAATGGGCAGGATTGGGGTGATAAGCACATTGCATGGATTTTCTCACAACTCATCACATCTGCTGTAGAGATAGACACAGTTTTTATCCCCACTTAACAGATGACACAGCAGTGCAGAGGGACCATGCAAGGAGTGATGGCGGTGATTTGTGAAGTGTGACATTCATATTCTTGTTCTTGAAATAAAAGGCATTAAATGTGTTAGCACTTGGGTTTCAGAAATCTGCAAAAACAGAAGAGCAGCTTTTGCCTTTCTCTGTGGAAAGAAGCAGAGAGAGGTAAGGCTGACTCTGTGGGAGAAGCTGCTAGGTACCTTGGCTCTGGTTAGACATGTATTTATAAGTTTGATTGTTTTGTTGTATTTAGTTAAACTTTTCAGTCTAGTCAGAGTCTGAGAGGGAAAAATCAGTTCTCATTCTCTCTCTCTCTCTCTCTCTCTCTCTCTCTCTCTCGTAATTGAACGTAGGCCCTTGTGCATGTTGAGCAAGTGTTCTACCCTGATCTATATCTCAGCCCAAGAGTTTGCCCTTGTGACTTTAAGTCCTCAGGAAGCCAACATGCTCACAGAGTATCTCTGCTTGCAAAGGAAGCATGTAGCTCCTTGACACAGGCCAACACTGTTCCATCTATTCCACTGTTCTCCATCTGTCACTGCCCTTTGGGCAGGAAACACTGTGACTCAAGTTTCTTAATGAGGTATGCATCTCAAGGGAATGTAGAATGTGGGATATATAGCCCTGTGAATGAGACCAGAAGACCTATCCCTCCCTTCCCTTTCCTCATTGCAAGGGGTACTGAGGACATTGACCATCTGCAGTTGACTCAGCATTACTCACAGGAGTGTTAGTCACTGAGAACACTCTCAAGTGGTGCCTGGAAGGGCTATTGGGATGTACTACAATAAGAATAGACAGTTCCTGTAGTTATAACCTGGTCTCTCACTCAAAATTTAACAATCTTAGGAAAATAAAATTTTATTATTTTAGGTGTGATATTTGTGTTGCAGTTATCATTTTCAATTTTCCTTCCTTTGCAAGATATGTATTACTGGGGCTGGAGAGATAGCTCAGCAGTTAAGAGCACTGATTGCTCTTGCAGAGGACACAGGTTCAATTCCCAGCACCCACATACATAACAACTGTCAGTGACTCCAGTTCCAGGGGATCTGACACCCTTTTCTGATCTCCATGGGCACTGCACAACACAGGTGCACTTACATACATGCAGGCAATACACCCATACACATAAAGTAAATATGCTAAAATAAAATAGAAATAGGAATAATAAATCAAAAATAAAGACAATAAATAAAATAAAAAAGATACATAGTGGTTTGAGCTGATAAAACATGAGTCTGAAGTTTGTTTCAAAACCTGGTTCAGCATAAAAGAGTTTAGTGAAGGGTGTGTTTAGAAATGAGATTGACCATGAACTAATCCTTATTAAACCTGGGCAATATTTACCTATATTTTCTCCCTATTTTGTTATCATCTCAGTTTTCCGTAGTTAAATCAAATTTGCTTGGTAATGGTCATGAGATGGAGGGTCTGTCTTTGGCTATGAATGGACAGGTTCTTGTGCCAGGCTGTTGCTTTGGTTTGTGTGGAGATCCTAGATGAGCTGAGATGGTGACTGGGAAAGTGGCTGTGTTCCACACATCAGAGAGTATGTGCTCAGAGCCTGGTAAATACTGAATAAGCAGAGGAAAGCCCAGAGACTGCAGCTCTGACCCTTCTCTTCTTGTCTCTGCAGCGGAGCCCAGGGGGAATATGCTGGACTGGCCACTATCAGAGCATACTTAGACCAGAAAGGAGAGAGGCACAGAACGGTGAGCACGGGCAGGTGGTGCAAGCTCAGCTCTCAAGGTCCCTTTTGTTGGTGGGATCCGCCTTTTTCCACTCTTCTTGGAAGCAGACAGGACAACATAATAATCGAGAAACTTTCCTGTGAAGTGACCATCACGAGCCTTGCCTCCCAGACATCCCACATAATCATTTTGAGGGAAAACATTCAGAGATAAAAGGCTTTTGTGCAAACCCGGCATGTGGAGTCAGCCAGCTGGCTCTCTAGGGAGCAGCAGGAGGCAGGGGCAGGAGTCTTGCCATTGTGCCCTTCCTCCTTGGCTCATCCTTGGCTCTGGGCCTGAAGGAAAAGCAGAGATGGCTAAGCACAGTCTGGGTCATATGTATGCCCAGAAGAGATTTACTGAATAAATAAACTCCCTGTGAGATGATTCTCAACTCTAAACAACTGTGATGTGGAGCAGATTTGTAATTCTACCGCAGTTTACCATGGGTGTGGGAGTCAGGGCTTCAGGACCTACCCTACCTTGTGGAGGATTTCCTGGGGACCAGCACATGCTACTGGGCATCACTAGCGTTCTAGAAAGGTGTCTTATGATCTTTAACCAGGTCTCTAGTTGTCTGTTCATTTTGGAGGCCAACACTATGCTAGAGTTTCTTCTGAGCTATGGGGGTGGAATTTTTAGAGGGAGTACAGGGTAGAAGTTAGGAGCAGAGCAAAGGCCCTGGTTGTTGCAGGAGAGTTCCAGTAGGTTCTTGCCACCTAAGTAGGTAGTATGGGTGAGTGGTGGCCCAATCTGAGGTCCTTCCTAAATTTATTAAGGCTGGAAGATCTTTTTTTGTATTTTGTTTATTTTTTATAATTGTTTTATGTGTTTGAGTACATTGCCGACATGTATGTGCACCCATGTTGTGCAGGGCCTGCATAGAACAGAAGAGGGTGTCTGATTACCTGGAACTGGAGTTATGAACAGTTGTTAGCTGCCGTGTGGGTGCTGGGATTCAAACACAGGTCTTTTGCAAGAACAGCCAGTGCTTTTAACCACTGAACCATCTCTTCAGCCTCATAAATGGAGTCTGATATAGTCTTATGGCCTCATGTGCTGAATGCAAATGAGGACGCCTTAAACTCCTGAATCACCTGCCTCCTCCTCCCAAAT
Source organism: Nannospalax galili (assembly GCF_000622305.1). Taxonomy (NCBI): domain Eukaryota; kingdom Metazoa; phylum Chordata; class Mammalia; order Rodentia; family Spalacidae; genus Nannospalax; species Nannospalax galili. The sequence goes on from NW_008336314.1 coordinate 2,281,097, forward strand.
GGCTAAGATTACAGTGTTGAGCCACCTTGCCCAGCTTGTTTGCTTTTTTTGTTTGTTGAAATAGGGTCTCGGTACATAACTCAGGCCACTCTTGAACTTGCAGTTATTTTGCCTCATTGTCCTAACTGTTGGGATTACAAATATGTTCTGCCACTGCTGTCATTAGATGGTTTTTTTTTTAATTTTATGTGTATGAGTGTATTGCTTGCATGAATGTGAGTGCACCCATGTTGTGCAATGCCATGGAGGTCAGAAGAGGGTGTCGGATCCCCTGGAACTGGAGTTAAGGACGGTTAGTAGCTGCCATGTGGGTGCTGGGAATCAAATCCGGATCCTCTGCAAGAGCAGTCAGTCCTCTTAACCGCAGAGCCATCTCTCCAGCCCCTAGAATAGATTTTTTGTTTGTTTGTTTTTTGTTGTTTTTGTATTTTGGGGACAGGGTCTCCTTGTAGCTCCAGCTGTCCTGGAACTCACTATGTAGACCAGGCTGGCCTCGAATTCACAAAGGTCCACCTGCCTCTGCCTCCCAAGTGCTGGGATTAAAGGTGTGCACCACCACCACCCGCCTCCTAGAATAGATTTTTAAGTCTTTGAAAAACAAGGCATTCATGAATTTGGTCATTGAACCCTGAGCACATGTAAGGAGTGTGTGGCAGCCAGAGAGAGACCTAGCGATAGAGTAGACAGACATTCAAATAAATCCAGGCGTTTAGTTTGTTCCAGTTTTCTTGAGATTTTCATTTTTTTTTTTAACTTTCTCAGGAAGGGTTAATTTAGACTTAGGAGAGAACTGCTGAGACCTCAGAGACTCATGGGATCAGAAGGAAACTGTCCTAGTTAGCTTTCTACTGCTGTGATAAAACACTGACCAAAAATAACTGGGGAGGAAAGAGTTTTTATTTCATCTTACAACTCCTATGCCACAACCCATCTCTCTAGGAGGTCAAGGCTAGAACCTGGAGGCAGGTACTGAAGCAGAGACCGTGGAGGACTGCTGCCTTCTGGCTGCCGACTGTGGCTTGCTTCCCCTGCCTTGCTCAGCTACTTTTGTACATCCCAGACCCACCTGCCCAGAGGTGGCACTGCCCACAGGGAGTGATGATCTGAGTCCTCCTACATCGGTTAACAATAAGAAAATGCCAAAGAGACAAGCTCAGAAGTCAGTCTGATGGAGGAAAAAAATTCCTCAATTGAGGTCTCTTCTCAGGTGTCAGTTTGACAAAAACTAACCAGCACAGGAACTCTGAAGCTCAGATGTCCAGTGTTGGGACACCAGATGACCCCTGGTTTTCTTTCCTGGTTCCCAATACCATGGTCTTTGGAACAATTGCTTCTTTAGCCATGGAGTGGCTGGGAACCCTGAAAATGGGCAGGTCTTCCTGCGTAACCATGCATTTTGCATCATCATTGCCTGACAGAGAGGCCATCACACCCTACATCAGCACTGTTTGTGGAAAGTCCTAGGCTAAGTGATGATAAAGAGCCAACCAGAATTCAGGTTCTTGCCACTCTTTGGTCCTTCCCAGCCCTCAATATTTACCCATCTCCTCAGTCTGACTCCAGGGAGTGGCTGCTGTGATCTAGAACAGGGACCAAGCCAGGAAAGTCAGGAGCGTGAGAGATCCGAATCGGGTGGGACAGCTGTCTTCTGTGACTGGCTCTTTGTGGCTACTGCTTCCTCTCTGAGCATCCTAGTCCTTCTCATGCTTTGGGTGTGATGTCTTTCCTGCCACCATTGTCCATATTGTTATCATAGAAGTGTTTTGAGAGGCCATTCAGTTTTGAAATGGGGAGAGGGGCAAGTTTCTGCACTCCTGGGCACTTAGGAGAAGGAAGGGAAAGGCAAGGGAGGCCTCCCAGTCACTGAGTTTGTAGAAATACAGAACTCATGAGCCTGGGAATGTTGGCATCCTTCTAGACCAATAGTTTTAATTAAAGCCAGTTTTTCAGAGAAGAAGAAAATGACATTATTCAGTCACGGAAAATTCTTCCACATCAGTGATGTCTGAGGCAGCTGTTCCCACACAATAGGCGCTAATGGAGCTCAGGAAAATCCCCACCCCCCTCCCTTTTTGGGAGAAGAAGTTGGAAGTCATATGCTACAGAGCTGCCCCGGTTTCTGATGGCTCTCTGTCTTCATTGCTGCCTTTTTGAAGTTATTTTCACATTTGCTCTTAGGTCAAGTTTCAGAGCCTCCTGAAATAGCATGCCCAGTTCATGATTTACCAGTCTAATTTGGGAAAATGCAAATTCATCTAACAAAAGTTAACATAGCAGTTACCGTGTGCCAGTCACTAAGCGCTTTAGAATGAATATCTCATTTTGCTAGTCAAATCTCAAGTTTGTTGACCAGAGACTGAGTTTTCTACAGAAACGGAAAACGTTGACCTCCTCACATATACATATCTATGCATTTTTTGGAGACTATTTTTCTCTTCTCAACTGCCTGGGTCAAAGTAGTAGCACTGGTTGGCCTAGAACTTGCTATGTAGACCTGGCTGGCCTCAAACTCAAAGAGGTCTGCCTGCCTCTGCCTCCTGAGTGGTGGGGTTACAGGCATGTGCTACCATGCTGGATAATTCTTCGATTTTCATTCCTAGCAAAACACACACCACTCCTGCACAGAGCACGTCTTATCTTCACACATTCAGCAGTTCTTTGAGGATGACGTCTGCTGCTTCTTTACCAGGCTCCCTGGAAGTTAGGAACACAGCATCATCCACCTAAGTGGATATAAATGTGCTATATCTGGGTTCACTCTGGAGAAACCAAAACCAGATTTGGGTACTGATACTTCCCTGTCCATAACATCATGATTATATGTAAGGGGAAACTAACATTGTGAAGATAACCTAAATTCATTAAGTATACACAGGAAACAAATGTCTCCAGCGCTGCCCTCCCCACTGTCCTCTATTCTAGGCTGTGGATTGGTTTCCCGCAGCTGCTGTAACAAATGCCTATAAATTCAGTGGCTCATGACAGTGTTCAGGCCTGTCTTTCACTAGAGGCCAGCAGTGTGAAGCTGTCTAGACAGTGTGGGCAGGAAGTGTCCCTCTGGGGCTTGGGGGAGGGGGGAAGACCCTGTTTCCTCGTTCCCTGCTTCAGGTATCACAGCCCCTCCCCCTGCAGTAAGATCCTTTTGATGGATCCTTATGAGCACATTTAGAAACCAGTTGAAAATCCAGACACTCCTCCAGCCTCCACATCTTTCCTAAACTTGATCACATCTGCAGTCTCCTTTGCCACAGAAGACAACACCCACATGTTCCAAGGCTCAGGACATTCAGAACATAGGGATCTCTGAGGCTGCTTAGTCAGCTGACCACAGGGTGGTTACATTTTCAGCTGTTTTGCTTCAGCAAACCTCCTTGGTATGAATTGTAATGTTAGCCTGATAGGAATATTTTATATTCATTTTTAAGCATTCCCATCCCACCATTCTTTTCTTGGGGGGGGGGGTTCTTTTTGAGACAGGGTCTCCCTGTAGCTCCAGCTGACCCAGAACTAGCTATGTAGACCAGGCTGACCTAGAACTCTCAGAGCTCCATCTGCCTCTGTCTCCCAAGTGCTGGAATTAAAGGGGTGCACTGCCAAGCCTGTGCTCTAAGGGATTTCCATTGATCCATTTATTTATTTATTTATTTATTTATTTATTTATTTATTTATTTATTTATGAGACAGGGTCTCACTGTGTAGCCCTGGCTCGCCTAGAACAAAGATCTGCCTACCTCTGCCTCCCAAGTCCTGGGATTAAGGCATGCATCATGTCCATCCAAAAGAGACATGTTTAGGAGCTGGAGAGATGGCTCAGCAGTTAAGGGAGCTGGATGTTCTTGCAGAGGACCCAAGTTCAGTTTCCAGCACTCACGTGGAGGCTAACAACCATCCATAACTCAGTTCTAGGAGATGCAACACCTTCTTCTGACCTCTGCGGGCACTGCATGACATGAGTACACTTATATACATGCAGAGAATACACCCATGCACATAAAATTAAAAAAAAAATCAAAAAAGCTTAAAAACAAGAGACACATTTAAATAAAAAGGATTGAAGACAATGTAACTAACATACACAGCGTGTGACAAATAATCATTTAAAAGGGGCTCAAATCCGTTAGCAGAAGAGTGACAATAATTCATTCCATTTGGCTTTGGTTAAAGTTCTGTTTATAGGCATGTGTTTTTCTTAAGTACACTACTGTTTTGGAGGAAACAGCTGGAAGCTAAGTTTCCCTGTCAGGATCTCATTTATTATAACGCCCCTTCATTTCACTTCAGAGGGTTGCCCTACTGATTCTGGGGTTACTAAAAAAGGACAACATTTAGGATAGGCCTGCTTCTCCTTTTATGTTCTGTTGTGGAAAATCCGGGCTGTCGCCCCTTATCAAAATCCCGTGTGGAGACACAGCTCAGTAGTACTGCTCTTGCCTAGGAAGCATGAGACCCTGGGTTTAATGCCCTGTACCTACCCCACTTCTCACACCCTAGACGATCAATCCAATATAGGAATTGGGATGTAGCTCAGTGGTAGAGCAGTTGCCAAACATGTAAGTACCTGGGTTCATCCCCAGCACTGATATACAAAACCAAACTTCAGTGGATTGTTAAGTAACAATGCACTCTGTAGCTCTTGAGACACTTTGATTTCTTCTCCCATTTTTCCAATTTCCTCCTGTACTGTGGACACAATCATATTACTTCTCCATGTGCTAGTGTTATGACTGAATGAGTTGTATGAGCACAGGGCAGGCATTGATCATTTTTCATGCTTATTTTAGGATCCTCACACAAATTATCATTCATAGCAGAGTTAGCATTCAGTAAGTGCCGGCCCTGAGTTATGCCTGTCGTTATCACCTTTCCGTTTGAGCCAAGAGCAGTACTGTGGCTAAGATGTGGGCAGTGGAATTCTAGAGTCCAACTTCTGATCTCACCTTCTTAGAAGGTGCTTTCCATATGTTATAAAACAAGGTTAGAATAAGCACAGGACTATTTTCAGCGCTCTGGGATTGAGGAGACATTCTGAACATCTTTAGGGAGAATATTTGGAGAGGCAAATGGAAATGATTCTGACATTGTTTTGCAATAACAGCAATAATTATAGCAGATTCTAAGGCACTAGTGGTCAGCCTCAGTAAGTGCATGCGTTGCCTAATTTGTGCCTCAAACATGTTGTAAGAATTCTGGAACTGATTATTTTTCCCTTTCTCCTTTCTTGTTTTCTTTTTTTGTGTTCCCAAGGTTTGCCTCATTCCGAAATCAGCACATGGGACAAATCCAGCAAGTGCCCACATGGCAGGCATGGTGATCCAGCCTGTGGAGGTGGATAGATACGGGAACATTGATGCTGCTCACCTCAAGGCTATGGTACCTCCCCTTCATCCATGGGAGCGTTGTGGGCTGGGAAGAGACAGATGGTGGGGGTCGAGGGGCTGGGTAGACTGTGAAACCATTATCTTCTCTTGTTTTCTAATGAATGGTTCCTCCTGTGAATGGTCTTCAAGGAAACAGTGTAAAATCCAGAACCTAACAAGGTATAAGGAAAAGAGAAAAATAAAAAGCAACAGTCATGTTTTTGATCCTCAATAAAACTGGCCACATCTTCAGTGCCCCTACCTTTACCTACAAGGAGAAGGTCCCTTACACTGAAATCAATCTCTACCCCCTGATTCTTGCCTGTGTAAGATACTGAATGAATTATTCATTGTGGTAGTAAGAGTATTCTGCAGGGCCTGCCTGCCTCTTCTAACTTCTCCTGTCCAGCCTTATCTTCCCCCATTAATCGACAAACTAGCAGTCAGGGTTACAATCAATCTTGGTTTGGGGAATTCAAGTACACACGTAGATTTTGCAAATGTTTGGCTGTCCCAGCCACGCTGTGCTGGATTCCAGGCAGCATTCTACCATGTTTCCTCTAACACTATCCTCTAGTGCCAATCTCCTAACCTCCAGGAAGAGGTTGCTTAGCAACCGTATCTGCTTTTCAGCAGTGGACTAGAGGCTGCATCTTAAGTGGAACAGAAGTCAATGGAATAACGATGTGATTCTGTCAGGGTTATTAGGCATGGAGACTGGGAACCTACTTAACAGCCTTCGAAGGGAGCTGAACATACACAGCCCTGTTTGTTTCTTCCATCTACCCCTTTCCTTCCATGACCAAAGTTTTTAGCAACAAATATCTGGATCAGTAGTTGTGATTATTAAGTCCCTTCAATATAGAACATAGAATACAATTTTATCTTCTTCCCTCATGACCCTGCTCCGACTTGCTGACAAGGAAAAAACAGCTAGAAATAAGACTTTTATTTATTCTTGCCTTCTGACAAAAAAAAAAAAAAAATTTAAAACTGGGGGATGTATGCATGGTGGCTGTCCTGCTTTGCTTATTTGTTGCTGGAATAAAATACTGTGACCAAAGAACTTGGGGAGGGGAAGGGGCTTATTTCATCTTACAGATTACAGACAGTCCTCCAGGGAAGCTATGCCAGATACCTGGAGGCAGAAACTGAAACAGAGACCATGGAGGATTGCTGCAGCCTTTCTTACATAGCTTAGGCCCCTGCCTATGGATAGCACCACCCATAGCAGGCTGGGCCCTCCTATGACAACTAGCAATTAAGAAAATGTCCCCCCCATGTTCAAAGGCCAATCTGATGGGAGAAAATTCTCAGTTGAGGTTCCCTCTTTCCAGGTTTGTCAAACTGACAAGTAATTCTAACTAAGACAGTTTTACATGCCTATAAAACCAACACTTCAAAGGTGGAGGCATGAGAATCAGAAGTTTAAGGCCATCCTTGGCTACACAACAAGCTGGAAGTCAGCATGAGCTACTTGAGACCTTGTCTCCAAAAGAAAAGTGAGGGAGTCTTTTTTTTAATCAAAACGGTAACACTTCTCAAATGTCTGTGGGAAATGTCTGGGTAGAAAAATGTATGCCAAAATGAACAGAGAGAAATTGAAAGACTAGCCTTGTGTAGAGCCTCCCCTACTCCTATCCCCCCTCAAAAAAAGCTTAGGTTAATTTTTGAGAGGACTTGAACCAAAAGAAAATCATCTTAGCGAGCAGGACCCAAAACACCCAAAAATATTCTGAGCAGCCTCTTGGTTTTTGTTTAGTTTAGTGTCATTGAGACAAGGTCACATGTAATCCAGGATGGCCTCAAAGTTGCTATGTAACCCAAGATGCCCACACTTCCCCAGTTACATGGTTACAGAGTATATGACCGTGCCCAGTGTTTTATGTGGTGCTGGAAAGCAAGCCCAGGGTGTGTTGCATGCTAGGTAAGCACTGTGTCAACCGTGTCAACTGAGGAGCCCAAGCTCTTCATCACAACCACAGAACCCCGAAAGATCTCACTGTTTCTTTGGATGATTTATGAGGGAGAAATGGCTGTGAGTTTTTACTGCCTTTATACACTGACTTTGTCAGGAATGCAAAGACCAGACCTTAAGTTCCTTAACCCTTTAAATTAAAAATCAGCTGAGAAGGAAACCCTTCCCATCTTTGTCTCCCTCTTCTCTCCTCAGGTGGATAAACACAAGGAGAACCTGGCCGCCATCATGATCACATACCCTTCTACCAATGGAGTGTTCGAAGAGAACATCAGTGATGTGTGTGCCCTGATCCACCAACACGGAGGACAGGTCTACCTGGACGGGGCAAATATGAACGCTCAGGTGCATAGTGTTCCCTCTCTTAGTGCCCGCTGAAAAGAAAATAAATTAGAAAGAAAAACTTATTGTAAAGCCCAACATGGGGGAAAGTTATTTCTGGCTTCTTGAGAGTCCTTTTTGTTGTTGTTGTTGTTGAGACAGGGTTTCCCTCTAGCCCCAGTTGGCCTGGAACTGAGAGTCCTTTTTGAGACATAATACTGAAATCAGAACCACACACTTTTTCTTTTTGTTATCTTCTAGGGATTGAACCTAGAGCTTTGTAAGTGCTCTGCTGTTGAGCTGGATCTTCAATTCATGCTGATTTTCTTTACTGCCAGCCTCTCACAAAGCACTCCAATTTCACTTGGATTATAGATCCTAGAGAAGATGATAGGGTTGCTGAGAACAAAATAAAAAGGTTGAAATGAAATGGGAGCTGTACTTACTATATCAAGGGGCACCAGTTCTCTGAGGACACTGCCTGGAAACAGCTCCTGATTTTCTGGCTGATGGAGTTTTGATCCAAGTTCTGGCTATTGGCGAATGCTGAGCCCCCACGGCCTTTCACAAAATCTCTTTACCAGGGGATTTGACCTCAAGGGAGTCAGTCCTGTGGGGGAATGGTTGAGGGTCTATGTAATGTGAACTCCTGGGAGAGCTGTTGGGAGCCATGGAGCTGAAGAACTTCACATCTCTTCTCAACTCACTGGTCCCTCTCTCCTTTCTTTCCCCTTTTCCTTCTTTTGTCTGATTCCTTTCAAAATGTAGTTCAGAGATTGTCTTCTGCCTTAGCAGCCTAAAGCAAACGTATCTGTCCACAGCCAGAGTGGCAGGACTGTCAGTCAGATGTTGCAGCTGGGAATCTGGATCATTTCAGGAATTCTAGCAGCCTCATTGCCCCCACCTCAGCTCAGCATCCTCCAAGCCCTTGCATCAGTGTACCTGAAAAGTCCAGTTAGCAATGTAGGTAGTACCCCAGCTTTGAAAGTGGATGAGGTGGTACTGATACTAGAAAGCTGCCTGTTCAATAGTATGAACACGCTGTCCACTCAGGGTTAGTGACCTTTCCTGTTTCCCCTCTTGGGGAGGACATTTAGGAATAGACTATTCAAATCTGTATATTTAAATTTGAATGAGGTGTATATCTGTATATTTAAATCTGAACTCTTAGGATGCCTTTTTGTTTTTTTAAAAAAATTACTCGTGTGTGTGTGTGTGTGTGTGTGTGTGTGTGTGTGTGTGTGATATAAAAAGATCTTGTGTGTGTGTGTGTGTGTGTGTGTGTGTGTGTGTGTGTAGGTCAGAGTACAACTTGCAGGGGTTCTTTCCTTCCACTGTGTGGGACCCTGGGATGAAAGGCAGGTCCTCAGGGTTGGTGGCAAGTGCCTTTACCTGCTGAGCCATCTTACTGGCCCCTAAGATTCCTTTTCTGTGAACTCTATTGATGTGGCTCTGCCTGCCTTTTCTCTAGGGGAACAAGCAAGCGCAAAGAGCATGGCCAATCTTCTGATGTTTACTTTTGACTCTTTTTCTTTGGGATAGGTGGGAATCTGCCGTCCTGGAGACTTTGGGTCTGATGTCTCTCACCTAAATCTTCATAAGACCTTCTGCATTCCCCATGGAGGAGGTGGCCCTGGCATGGGGCCCATTGGAGTGTGAGTTCTGGGCTGCTTATTTCAGGATAGCTTTTTGGAAGCAGGATAGCACCAAGGATACCTTCATATATGGTTCACTTGGGTGGCTGGGTGCAGAACTGAGCAAGGAGTATTTTTAAGAGTATGTCCAAGAAAAGTAACCAGTAACTGGGCCTCACTGAGCTGGAAGCTCAGTGCTGTGTCTAGACAGAGAGGGCTTGTGTCCTAGTTTGTCTCTCCATTGCTGTGACAAAACATTCTGACCAATACCAACTTGGGGAGGGAAGGATTTATTTAGCTTACATATCCCGGGTCACAGTTCATCCGGGAGCCCAAGGTAGAAGGAACTCAGGGCAGGAACCTGGAGGCAGCAGCTGTATCACAGGCCATGGAGGAACGCTGCTTACTGGCTTGCTCCCTGGCCCCTGCTCAGCCTGCTTTCTTATGCAACACAGGCCCACCTGCCCAGGGGTGGCACCACCCACAGTGGGCTGGGCCCTCCCATATCACTCATCAAGAAGATGCCCCTCAGACATGGCCACAGGCCAGTCCAATAAGAGGCAATTCCCCAGTTGAGGCTCCCTAAACCCAGGTGTGTCAAATTGACATTAAACCTATCCGGCACAGCTTAACAGTAATGAGCATGGAGCTTTACTTCCATATTAGGGGTCAGAACTGGAATATTTTTTATAGAGCATTCCAGTCCCAGGTGCTTCATCAGCGGGTATGTATTGAGTGGTTGGTTTTCCTGTGTTGGCCTTCAGGTAGAGCTCCTGGGGCATCTTCTCATCAGCAGCTCAGTAGATGGGGTGGAAGGGGTATGAGGGATGCTATGAGGGCCTTCCTGCCTCTACCAAATCCTCCACCATTGTTCTTGGGTAAGCTGTTGGGTACTGGAGGCTGTAGAGGAGGAAGGAAGGAAGTGAAAGAACCTTTCTTTGGTTCTTTCCTTGTTTCTTGTCCCCTAGAGGTGTGAGGTCCCTTCAGCTGTCAGAGACGGCCCAGAACTTGCCTATTTGGTTCAATTGTATCTTTTTGCATCTTTTCAATGTGCATTTTAAAAAACAATACAGGAAGAAGCATCTCGCCCCATTTCTGCCCAGTCATCCCATCATTTCCATAAAGCCAAATGTGGACACCTGGCCTGTGGGGACTGTCAGCGCAGCCCCATGGGGCTCCAGTTCTATCTTGCCCATTTCGTGGGCTTATATTAAGGTGAGGCCTGAGTATATGTGTTGCTGGGTGGAGGGAGTAATATATGGGTGGGGAAGTGGGATTGCAGACTTTTGGTGGGCGGATTTAAAAATGAAATCCATGGCTCAACATGAAAGTCGGTGAACATGACTGATGACAGGGTGGAAGAAGCATGAAAGAGATCAGCTAGAATTCATTTCATCACGTCTGGGGTTTACATTTTTCCAGACAGAGTCAAGTTTCATGAATCATGAGGATGTTTTGGCCACACCATTTGATTTCCTGTCAGATTCAGGCAGCCGCTCAAGGCAAAAAGCCCGAGATACTAAGACAGATTTTAGGGATACATCTCACCTCACTTTGTATTTCTTTGTGGCCTGGAGGATAAGATGAAAAGTGGTAGAAATTTGCCTTCTGAAAGCCCTGCCCTTTAGGACTTGGGGAGCTACATTTTCTGAGTCATTGGGCTTTGTCAGAAAACAAGTTTCCTCTCTTTCATCACAAAAACATCAGCCAGTTTACTTTATATAGCTCTTGTTCAAACTGGCCTTCCCACCTCCTAGAATGTCAAATCTGTGGACAGGAACATTTGCTCAGCTGTTAATTAGAGTAGTTTCTCTAAGCCAGCGACCCTTGTTAAAGAGTGGCTGCTGGTGAGACAAAACCCCAAACACAGCTATGTAAATCATGCTGAATGACTGTGTGGGGCTGGCTGTTATTCTTGAACAGTGTGGCATTTGTGATTTTTCTTAAGCTTATTTTCTAGTTTGAGGCAGGGTCTCCTTATATTATCCAGGCTGGCTTCAAACTTACGATTCTCTTGCATCAGCCTCCCAAGTGTAGGATTTGGGGCATGCTTAGGTTATCATGGCCGGATGGTATTTATGATACCCTTTTTTGTTTTTGAGACAGGATCAAATATTCAAAGGCTAGCTTTGTGCTCCTAATCCTGCCGCCTCTACCTCCCTAGTGTTGCTATTAGAAGCATGCACAACAATCCATGCCCAGCTGAATTTATGATTCTTAAGGAGAAGTTTGATTCTGTGCCTCAGAGACACAAAACTGCTGTTTAAAATGATACACAAGTTGTTTGCAAATTATGGAAACAAAAACAACAAGAATGAAAATCTGCTTCTTTGCAAACAATCAAATTCCCATTTCCCTTTGATGGGTGGGTCCCATAAATACGGATTATTTGTACAGTCATATTTGGGCTGGAGATGTTTCTCACATATAGAAAATAAATGCCCTGAGGCTGGTTTGGCCATATGCCTAGAATACCAAATGGAGCATCAATTTAAAAACTAAATAGCAGTGTTTAAGCGAGTCTTTTCTTACTCTCTAACCAGGCTGTCCATTCTCCCCTGGACTGGAGCTCCAGCCTTTCCTCCATGCTGAGGTCCATCTTGGATACTCCCTCAGCATATAAGCTTCTCCTGGCTTCCTTCTATCCTTATTGGGTGCTCTCACCAGCATATGCCTTAGTCCCATTCCATACGGAATCAAATCCAGCCAGTGTGGACTTGAGTGGTTCGACTTTTGAGAAAGATGCTTGGTGGTTCTGACATGTAGGTTGGTCGGCTGAACCAGGTCCATGTCCCTTCAAGCAAAGGTTTGACCAGGAGGTCACAATCTGTTGTTATGATGACTCCCAGGTGACAGTCATGTATGTTTCCCACACTTCAGCTTTGGTCAGTCTTCCCATTTAGCATGGTTCCCCTTTCTCTTTGCAGATCCAAGTTTCTAGTCTAGTTTTGGCTTTTACTCTGGGAACATTTCTTTGACTGACATGGTAGGGGGCATGTGCCCTCCCCTTACTTTGAACTTTGTACTTCTGTTGTTTTATTTAGTATTTTATTTAGTGTACTTTATCTATATCAAGGGTCCCTTGTTTATGAGGTCCCTCAATCATGAGAATTGGTGTAATTTTGATTTTTTTTTTCTCTCTCTCTTTAGCCCCACCTGGTCTGGAACTCGCAATGTTGACCAGGCTGACCTCAAACTCACAGAGATCTGCTTGCCTCTGCCTCCCATGTGCACCACCACGCCTGGCTTATAACCTTGATTTTAAGTCTTTTGCTCTTTGTGACTTTTACCCTGTGTGACAGTAAGGGTTTATTCACCACCAGAATAAGGGAACATTGAATCTGACAATTGTTAAACATCAATATGAACAATGTTTATGTTCTTCACTGTAGACAATGGGAAGACAAACTACAGAAAACTGATCTAATGTATTTTGACCAAGATTTAATCAGATTCCTGAAAATTATCATTACATCTCAAATTCACAGTAAACAAAAGCAAACATTAACCTAAGGACACAAATAACCTAAGGACAGTTCTTTTCCTATTTAGAAAACAGCAGTCAGCTGTGCCTGTGGCTTTGTTACTCTGACTCCTGCCCCCAAAGTAAAAGTAATGCATAAAGGAAAAAGACAAAAATTCTTTCACGCGTGGAGGAGGCTAATAGGTCTTGTTCTTGGGACTTTTCTGCATTTATGGTTGGTTGTTATCTCTTTTGAGTGAATGTGTTTGGGGGCCTCTGCTTAATATCTTGTCCGTTCAACTCACCTATTCAATGATGATGACTCTTTTTTTCCTTTGTTGCAGATGATGGGAGGAAAGGGCCTTAAAGAGGCCACAGAAATTGCTATTTTAAATGCCAACTACATGGCCAAGCGATTAGAAAAACACTACAGAGTCCTTTTTAGGGGTGCAAGAGGCAAGTATCTACTTTTTTTTTTTGGTCCTTATGGTCAGACTAAGCTTGACTTAGGCATATAGTTTGTGAGATGGGAAGAGGACTTCTGTTTCTGAGTACATACCAAAAAAAGTGTAGAATTCTTGAAAATAACTTCAAATTACTCAAGAGTATTACGATGTATATGCCTTAACCTAGTCTACACAGCATAGCTCAGTAAGGGGGCAAGGGGGCCCACATTGCTGAGAGATCTATATATAACCACCATGAGCTAATCATTCAGAAAGTGCTGTAAGGTGTCTGAAAGTGGAGCCATTCATACTGAGCAGAGTCTGAATGGAGAGCTGAGAGAGACTTCCAGAGATGGCTATTTAAGATGTGTAGACAGGTAGCCGGGCATGGGCCTTTAGTCCCAGTACTCAGGAGGCCGAGACAAGCAGAAGCAGGCAGATCTATGTGAGTTCAAGTCCAGCCTGGTCTACATAGTGAGTTCCAGGCCAGCTGGGGCTACAGGAAGACCGTTTCAAAACAAACAAACAACAACAATAAATAAATAAATGAAAGAAAGAAAGAAAGGAAAGAAAGAAAAAAGAAAGAAAGGAAGAAAGAAAGAAAGAGAAAGAAAGAAAGAAAGAAAGAAAGAAAGAAAGAAAGAAAGAAAGAAAGAAAGAAAGAAAGAAAGAAAGAAAGAATGTGCAGATAGATTTAGGAGCCAGCCAGGTAAAAAGGTGTTGCCTAGGAATTGTGGGTAGTTTCAAGTGGGATAGGAGGAGAGGGGGCCCATGGGATGAGGTTGAAAAGACCACTTGGAACCTTGAAGGTCTTGGAAGAGCCTGGACTAAGCTCTTGAGTCAGACAATAACCATTAAAAGTTTTCCAGCACAGTGACATGTTTGAATTCATTAGGCCAGCCTGGTCTACACAGTGAGTTCCAGGCCATTCAGAACTACATAGTAAGACCCTATCACCTGAGAGATAGAGGAGAGAGAGAGAGAGAGAGAGAGAGAGAGAGAGAGAGAGAGAGAGAGAGAGAGAGAGAGAGAAAGCCTGAAAATTGTTAAGAAATTGGGATGAGTAGGTTCTTGAAAGTAGACTCTGTTGGATATAGTTATTGATTAGCTCAATGTGAAGATAAATTTTAGGTAAACCTTTCAGGTTTGCACTAATGCCTAGGAGAACAAAGCTGCCCTAGACAGGAGGTGGTGGAGGTAAGAACCAGGTAGGGACTGAAGAGATGACTTAGCAGTAAAGAGTACTTACTGCCCTTCCGGAGCACCCTTGCGTGGTTCCCAGCACCCACATAAAGCAGCTCACAACCACATATAATGCTAGCTCCAGGGGATCCAGGGACCCTCTTTGGGCACCCGCACACAGATGGTATACACACACACACACACACACACGCACATACAAATAAATAAATAAATAAATAAATAAATAATAAAAAATAGAACAAGGTAGATATTTGACTGCTGCTGCACAGTCCAAGAGAATCAGAAGGAGAAGCAAGGAAAGAATATTGAGCAGTGAGGGCAAAGCACCTCTAGCAGATGGTGGCATTAGAAGGATGTACTAGGTTGGGGGTATGCATGTCAGGGGTTGCCTTTGTCCTAGTTCCTCTTCCTAGAAAGCCCCCTGCTGCTTGTCTTCCCCACATTTCTCTGACTCTGCCTCTCCTCCCTGAAGCTTCTCTTTCCTGAGGGTGAGAGCCCTCCCTCCTAAGCTCTCTGCACCAGGAAAAAGACTGTAAGGGAGAAGATAGAAGCTACAATACACAGAAGCTGATGGGAGAGCTGTCCCCTGAGTGGGAAAAGTGGAGGTAGAAGTCAGGTCATCCTCCAGAGCATCAGCCATGAGCCAAAATGAGATCCAAGCAGAGGCAGGGCCTTGGAACTGAGAGTAGAGAGCAGCCAGACCTCCCTATCAGCCATGCCAGACAGTCTACATCTGCACCTGTAAGCTCTAATTTAAAGGATGATCTGACCTTATAGATATGGAACTAAAGGAGAGCTTCAGGAGTTTGAAAATAGAAAAGAAGTAAACAACCACCATTCCTAGGTAGGAATGCTCTCCAGGGAGTAGGAGAGAAAGTGGTGGAAGCAAATATGTCGCTAAGCAACACAATAGAAGGCTTCTGCAGTGGGTGCCAAAAAGTGCTAGTTACTCGTTAATTCAATCGCCCTGGTGCTGTGAAATCTGTCCTGCTGTGCATTTGCTTTGAAGATTAGCATAAATATTTATTTAGTCTGGTTATATAAGGAATGAATATTATTCAACAGAAATTTGGGAAGAAAGAAAAGCATAAGGAAGGAATCTTAAATGATCCATGCTTTCCACCAGCCAGACAAATCCAACATTTAATAGTTTGCCGCATTCCTTTTCACCTTTTGCTTATCCAAACTATGGGTCTGAAGGTGGGGCACGGTAGTGCATGCCTTTAATTAATCCCAGCACTCAGGAAACAGAAGCAGGCAGATCTCCGTGAGTTCCAGCCCAGCCTGGTCTACATAGTGGGTTCCAGGCCAGCTGGGATGACAGTGAGACCCTGTCTCAAAAAACCCAAAACAACAAAAAAACAGTTTGGTTTTTGTGGTGAGGGGTTTTGGGTACACTCATCTGTACAGGTACAGTACTTGTAGAGGCCGTGGGTGACATCAGGATGCTTTCCTCAATAGCTTTTCTCTCTTGCCTGACTTATCAAATCCCTGGGATCCACCTGTCCTGTCCCATCCTGTGTCCCGTCCTCCCCCTCCCCTGCCCCCCACAGTGCTGCCAGTTTTTTATGTGGTTGCTGGGGTTCCAAATTCATACTTGTCTAGCAAGCAAGCACTTCACCCCATTGAGTCATCTCCCCAGACCTACTGATAGTTTATTTTTAAGAACTTGTTATGCATATTAGTGTTTGCCTGCATGTATATAAGTGCATCATGTGTGCAGTGCCCATGGAGGCCAGAAGAGATCATTGGATCCCCATGGGTGCTGGCAACTGAAACTATATCGTCTTAATCACTGAGCCATCTCTCCAGCCCTGACAAATAATTTTTATCTTGCTCTTTATCTCTTGACCATTTTCCCCATATGATTAACTATTCTCTGACTGTGGCAGTGTGAACTCTGTGTGTGGATGCCCTGTGAGTCTGTGGTTATATTTTAGTTGTTTGCATTTGTAAAAATGCTACAATGAGGATCCTTCAGGTAGACTTTTTTTTTAAGAGAAAATCATTGTTGATTATTTATGTTACTCATAGAAGAGAAATTATCCCACAGGATATGAATGCTTTAAGTTCTTTATACATTTGTCCTCAATTTTTCTTCAGAAATTTTGTGTCAATTTTATGGTCATAGTATTGAGAGTGACCATCACACCAGAGTCTAGTGAAAATAGACTGAAAAACAGCAAAAGTTTAAAAAACCTTTGCTGGGCTAGAGAGATGGCTCAGAGGTTAAGAGGATTGGCTGCTCTTGCAGAGGACCTGGGTTCAATTTCCAGCATCCACATGGTGGCTAACAACTGCATCTCCAGTTCTAGGGAATCCAATACCTTCTTCTGTCCTCGTGGGCATTGCACAGCACAGATGCACTTACACACATGCAGGTAATACACGCATACACACAAAATAAAAATGATAAATAAAATATTTAAAAAAAAAACCTTTGCCAATTTGGTGAATGAAAAAATTGCTTGACTTATTTTTAAAAATATTTTATTTATTTTATTTTATGGGCATGGGTGTATTGCCTGCATGTAAGTAAGTGCACCTGTATTGTGCAGCGGAGGTCACAATCACAGGAGTGTTGAATCTCCTGGGAGCTGGAGTTACAGATAGTTGTTTGCCTTCATGTGGGTGCTGGGAATTGAACGTGGGTCCTCTACAAGAGCAGCCAGTGCTCTTAACTGCTGAGCCATCTCTCCAGCCCTTATTTTCTTTCAGACAGGGTCTCACTATGTAGTCCTGGCTGACCTGGAACTTGCCATGTAGATTAGGCTGGCCTTAGACTCACAGTATTAATTTCATTTTATGTGTGTGTGTGTGTGTGTGTGTGTGTGTGTGTGTGTGTGTGGTGCTGTTAGGTATTGAACCTAAAGCCTCATGCTTGCTAGGCATGACTCTACCAATTGAACTATATCCTAGCCCTTAATTCTTTATATTTTGAATGCCTTTATATTTAAGTTTTTGGCAGCCTTGTTAAAATCAAATTCATATGCCACATTATTCAATTTGTTCATTTAAAGTGCATGACTCAGTGATTTTTCCCCCTTTGGGTTTTTTTGAGACAGGGTCTCCCTGTAGCCTCAGCTGGCCTGAATTCACTATGTAGACCAGGCTGGCCTTGAACTCACAGAGATCTGCCTGCCTCTGCCTCCCGAGTGCCAGACTAAAGGTGTGTACCACCACACCCCAGCTCCAGTGATTCTTTTATTATATGTTCACAGAATGGAAAGTGTAGTTATGAAAAAGGGGAATGAATGTGACTTCAACTGAGTGGGGGTAGTTGGCATCCAGGAGGAAAGGTCAGATGCCACCTTATGCTTAGCGTTTATGCAGCGGCTTCAGGCACAGACTCTCCTCTCCTTCGGGACCCATAGTACAAAAAGATAGATGAAATTTCCATTTGTTTTGACATTTTACCCCAGAATTAAATAACAAGGAGTATTTTTCATTCCAAACAGAAATGGATTGTTGATTATAGACTTTATTACTCAATCCCAAGTTCATGAAACCAAAAAATTGTCTTATGTTGGTCTGGTAAGCACATTCATGACACAATTTGGATTTCATATCTTGGGTCCTGAAAGGCCAGCATCACTTTACCTCCTGAGGGCTCAAAAGAGCAGTGTTTTAAATAATCATGTTGTATTCTAAACTGTCTAATGGCACTATTAGAAGACTGCTATTCATCTTAGTCATATTTACCAGCTCTAAACCAGGAGCTGGAATTATGAGTGCCTGTGAGGCAGTCATTTTAATGAACTCCAGGCTTGCCTGTGTGAACTGTTCTCTGAGATCTGAATGCCAACTAAATGTCTAGGCGAGTGCCCTTTCGAAGCAAGCAAGGAAGCAGCAGTAAGCAGTATTTGTGCCGCTAAAGTGAGGAAAGAAAGCAGTTAATTTAGGCAAGAGTTTTGTGTGTGTGATGATGGACATTTTTGTTTGTGATTTTTTTTTTGTTTATTTACTTTATTTTTTTTGAGACAGGGTCTCCCTGTGTGGCTCAGCCTGGCTTGAATTTGTGATCCTCCTGCCTTAGCCTTCTCCAGTGCTGGGATTACAGGCATATGCCAATAGACACAGCTAAGATGATATATGCTTACAAGAAGAATTTGTAAAACTTCACAGGCACCTCATCTTTTGGTGGCTAGCTCATCATGTGAGTCAAATGGCATTCTGTCAACAGGACTTTGCCAGCATCAGTATTTTATTAACGTTTCGGTTTCTCCATGCCTGGCCATGGTTCACCTTGGTCAAACCCAATTCTGCTGCAGATTCCTGTCCCCGAAGAGGTTTCCAGATGGCCCTTTTTGGAATGATCAGCAGCCTGATGGTCTGACCCACACATATGTTACCCTACTCAGACCAGCAAACCAGGGACCCAGAGTGCCTGACCTCACTCCGAGGAAGCAGCTGGGAGTTTTGATTTTGTCAGTCACAATCTGCAGGTTATCACAAAAGAGCTTGAAGGACCTTTGATTGCCTGCCCAAACTTTACAAAATAATAAAGTGCTCCTAGGCAGCCTCCGTGGGGATGTTGGGGAAGTAGGCCCAGTCTGTGCTGTCTGGGAGGGCTTTGGGAGTCCAGTTTTCTATAGTGCATCTCCATGTTGTTTTCAGCCTCTAAAGACAGTAACCACCTGGGGGGAGGTGGTTCCAACTTGGAGCCAGGCCACTTCATTTTGCTTTTTGTTATCCCTGCTCTCTCTCTCTGGTTTTTTAAAGGGTGTTTTAATTTATTCTCTAGAAATTCCATACATGCCAGGTGTGATGGTGCATACCTTTAGTCCCAGCCCTTGGGAGGAACACTGACTGTTCTTGCAGGAAGACCCAGGTTCCAATCCCAGCACCCACATAGCAGCTAACAGCTGTCTGAAACTCCAGTTCCAGGGAATTCAATGGCCTCTTCTGTCCTCTGCAGGCATTGCAGGACACAGGTGCACTTACATACATGCAGGCAATACATGCATACACATAAAATAAAAATAATAAAATGTGTTTTTAAATGCATTAAAAGAATTCTGTACATGCATATAGTGTGTTTTGAGCATATTCACCCTCCAGTCTTCCCCTCCTGTCCTTCCAGATCCGCCCTCTGCCCTGCTCCCCTCCCATTCCCTTCCAATTTTGTGTTCTCTCTCTCTCTCTCTCTCTCTCTCTCTCTCTCTCTCTCTCTCTTTCTCTCTCTGGTCTTTTTGAGACAGGGTCTTCTGTAGCCCCAGCTGGCCTGGAACTCGCTATGTAGACCAGGCTGACATCAAACTCACAGAGATCCGCCTGCCTCTGCCTCTCAAGTGCTGGGATTAAGGGTGTGCGCAACCATGCCTGGCCTTGTGTCCTCTTTTTATATAGCCTACCAGGTCCAGTTTGTGATGCCCATATAGTCACAGGTGTGGCCCATCCACTGGAGCATGGTCGACTTAGTAGAGGCCACACACCCTTAAAGAAAGCTGACCCTCCCTCCTCCAAAAGCCATGGACTGTCAGTAGGTCTTTATGAGCCCTTCCCTGTTCATGTTGGAATGTTGACTGGCTTGATCCTGTTCAGGTCCACAGCTGCTGTGAGTTCATGAGTGCAGAGGTCCTGTCATGTCCAGAAGATACTGTTTTGTTTCCATCTGCCCTGACCTCTGGCTCTTACAGTCTTTCCACCCCTTCTTCCATGATGGTCCCTGAGCCTTCTACCCTTTCTTTTGTGTTCCTTTGATTTTGGTATCTTCTCTTACTCTCAGCTAAAGTCCTGGTTGGGCCTAGAGAAAACAGCTACTTGAGATGATCAACTTAGTATTTCTTTCTTAAATTGCCCTAATTTACCATATGCCAATGGAGGTTTGTGCAGCTTTCTCCTAAAAGCTGCAAACAAAGCATCTTGGGCTCTGGCCTCTGACAACCATCAAGTTTAAATTTCATCTCTGAGGGTTTGAGTAGAGAGAGAGGAATGCTAAAGTCTCACTGGTTTCCATCTGAATGAGAGTGTTGTTTCAGAAAACAACATCTGAACCTCATTTTTAAAGTGGAGTTTTTCCCAAACCACTTGGGAAACCTCTTGGCAGTGGCAGGGGCCTCTGCAGATGGAGTGTTGAGATTAGTGGTCCTGGGATGACTTGGCTGGATGGGCTTTCAGCTATTGCAAGATTCTCCTCTAGGCCTTCCAACATGTGATTCTTCACCCCCTGACATGGGTCCTCCACCTCCTGCTAGCCACTAGCCCTTCAGAGTGGTGAGCCTCCCTTAGCCATCTTCCTGCCATTGTCATAGTGCCTGTGTCAGCTGGAAGCTCAGAGGACAAAGGTCCAAAGCTGATGTTGGACTCCTGAAATTAGTAGTTAATAAGGTCTCAGGGAATTTCATGATTTTCCCCTCGAACCTTCGAATGGTTATTCCTTTTGACACACATTTTCTGAGTTTACCTACCCAGAAATAGACATTTTACTGTTGATTGAATCTCATTCTTAACCAGTTCATCCTCATCATTGTTAGAAAGCAGTTTTAAAAATAGGCGGTTTTGGTGTATTCTGTCTCAGACTCTCATACTTTATTTTCTTTCAAAAGCAGTCCCTTCATGTTTATTCATTATAAAAGAAGCAAAGTGGTTCACAGCATCGGGCTGTTAGTAACTGGAACTGTTCTTGACAAGCTGGTAAAATTTGTCAGTGGATTCACTGTTAGCTAGGAGTCAATGAAACGTTAGAGAGAGGGAGGAGGGTCTATATGATGTATATGTGGTGTGTATGGTGCATACATGTGAGTATGTGAGGTATGCCTGTTCCTTATTGCCTTGAGACAAGGTCTCTCTCAGAACTGGAAGCTTATTAGGTGAGTTCTTGTGAACCACTGTTTCTACCACCCTATGCTGGGGGGTTACAAGAACATGTTGCCATGCCCAGCTTTTTAGACAGGTGCTGGGGATTTGAACTCAGCTCCTCATGCTTATAAGCAAGTGCTCTTACTCACTGACCCATTTACTCAGCCAAGTAACGCACATTAAGGAGTGCATTAATATCTTATAAATAAAACTTTCCTCCAAGGAAACTCATCAGTTTGTGGGCCACAGAATTGGGAAGCTCCCAGGAATGCTGATTGGTTGTTTAAATGCTCACTTATTTTCACTGGTTTATTTCACACATCTTATTTTTATTTTATGTGTGTAAGAGTTTTACCTGTATGTATATAAGTGTGCCAATGTCATACAGTGCTGACAGAGGCCAGAAGAGGGCATCAAATCCCATGGAACTGGACTTATAGATGGGTTAGCTGGCATGTAGGTGCTGACAACCAAACCCAGATCCTCTGCAAGTGCAGCCAGTGTTCTTAACCGCTTAGCCACTTCTCCAGCTCCCACTGGTTTATTCTTGATGGTGAGATACTTAGTAGCTCCTGCTGGGGGTATGGCTTCCTGAGTTTGGAGAGGATTCTGTTTACAAACCAGGATGAAGTGAACTGATCCATACAGATTTCAGTCTTACAAACTCCTTGTTACTTGTTTGGCAGAGCTTCCTTCCCTCCCTCATTTATTTATTTATTTATTATCTATCTATCTATCTATCTATCTATCTATCTATCTATCTATCTATCTATCTATTTATTTTTTGGGTTTTTTGAGACAGGGTCTCCCCGTAGCCCCAGCTGGCCTGGATCTCACAGAGATCCACCTACCTTTGCTTCCCAAGTGCTGGAATGAAAGATGTGTGCCACCCCCCTTTTAATTTTAATTATTTATTTAACAACCACATAATTAGGAGAAGCATTTTTTATTAGACATAGTCCCCAAAATGGCCTAAAACCTTGTGATCCTCCTCCCTCTCCCTCTAGAGTGCTAGGATTACCAGTAGGCACCGCTACATCTGGCTAGCAGTGCTTATTTCTAATTCTTGATCTGCAGCCTGAAATAAAAACCTTTGAAGCACCTTTGAAGAATCACATAAAATTCTACGTGTCTTGTGACTATATATACAAATATGCGATATATGACATATGCTTACAGAAGCCCAGGATGGTTATTATGAGTAAAGCCGCTAAAGTAGATCAATGGATTTTTAGCACTAGTGACAATTTTATTTTTTAATTGAATTTTTATGTTTTTCATACAGAAAATCATCTTTATACCTCCTTCCCCTTTAGCACACTCCCGTAGCATCCCCACTGGAGTTCATACATTCTGTCATTTGTGTCAAGACCTATTATGTAAAGTTAGTGTCTCCAGATGTCCCTCAGTGGAAGTTCATCCACCAGGGTTTAGTCAGCCTATCTAGAATCTCTCCCTTCAAGAAGATCAGCTCTTCCTCACCCAGCAGTAATCAGCTGCTAATAATTCTTCCACTAAGATTGGGGATTGCTGTTTATTTCCACAGTTCTGTGCTTGTTTTTTGTCTGCCTAAGTTTGTTTGCGTGGGTCTTGTGCATGCTGATACCATTGCTGTAGGTTTGTATGAGAAGAGTCCCAGGAGCCTGTAGGACTATTTCCGTATGGTCATACACTTCCTCCCTGGCTCTTACAATCATTCCGCCCCTTCTTCCACAATGGTTCCTGGGCCCTGGGAGGGTGGACCTCAAATATAGGTGACCTGTCGAAGGACCCAGACTCTGCAGACTTTTGTTATCTGTGTTTTGGCCATTTGTGGCCTTTTGTGTTCCTGGCCGTCTGTTGCATGAGGGAGCTTCATTGATGAGAACTGAAAGATGCATTAGTGTTCTCTTCATCCCTTGTTCTACTACATTCCATGAGTCTTATGTGCAGAGGTTGCATCCTAGATGTGCCACTTAGGCTTGGGCAATTTACAGAGAATCTCTGCGTGTGACTGGTGGTATAACTCTATAATAATCTCTGTTGAGAAAGAAGCTACTTTGATGGGTGGTGACTGGGATACTTGTCTGAAAACTTAAGGATCCATATTTTGCACATAGTGAGAAATTACATTTGCCTAGGGATATGAGACCCTTGGGGTTCTAGTGATAATTTGTATGAGAGGATCAGGAACTGTATTTAACTATTGCAAGTAGAGATACCCCAACTGCAGATGACTCATGTCAGATGTTCCAATGATACCTCCCACTTCCACTAGGCATTGCCAGTGGGTGAAACAGCAAGCTGGTGATCATCTTGAGCTGACATAATTTTCCCCAACAGGGTATGTGGCTCATGAATTTATTTTGGACACAAGACCCTTCAAAAAGTCTGCCAATATTGAGGCTGTGGATGTTGCCAAGAGGCTCCAGGATTATGGTGAGTTTTGACATTGATACAACTGTCCCTGCAAAGCTCTGGACCACTTCGCCAAAGTACAAATGGAAGGTGCAGGCACACAGTAATCTAAGCCACAGGATAAATGGGGGAACTTAGACTGACTGACAAGCCTTTGAAAACATAATGAAAAATGCTTCCCTTCCTGTTACACCGGTCCTGCCCTTTGAAAGACGTCAACACGTGCACTGTGTCAAACACGGAAGAAGAATCTAGTTAAAATTTAATTTCCAAAGAAAATGACTGCTATGATTCATTAACTATGTCTCTGGTCTATTCTTACTCCTAATCTGGGCCTGGTAAACCATCTGGGTTCATGGAAAGGTACACTGGTGCGGTGAGGAGGGAAGTCACCTGCAGAAATGTAGTGCCCAGTGGCACTGGCGTACTGTAACACCTTGGACATGGTGTAGCTATTTCAGCTGCTTCCAGAGATGACAAAACAGATACGTGCTTTGCACAAAAAACATACGCCTCTCTCTGAAGCATTTTAAAAGGCCTAGACCTCTTTTCTATGAATTAGTGGGGGTTAATTTAACAGTCTTTATCAAAATAAGTCACATCATGAATCATTCAGATTTCAGAAGTATTAAAGTGGAGGGAACTTTGCTTTTGTGTGTGTTTATGGTGTATATGTATGTATGTTTGTGTACATGTACATGTGTGCACATGCATGTAGAAGCCAGAAGTTGGCATCAAATGTCTTCCTCTATCACCCTCACTTTTTTTTTCTTGAGACAGTCTATCACTGAACCTGGAGTTTATCAATTTGGCTAGGCTGGCTGGCCAGCAAGCTCCAGGGATCCATCTATCTTGGTTCCCCCAACTCCACCCCCAGCTTTGGGGTTATAAATGTGTGCCACTGCACCTCGTTTTTACATAGGAACCAGAACTCAGGTCATCATGCTTGCACAGCAAGTGCTTTATACTATGTGAGCCATCTCCCAGCCCCTTTGCCTTTGAATAGATGTGGAGTGCTTTCTGAATTTAATGACTTGTTTTAAGAAGAAATGTGAATTTTAAAAAATTTGAACAGTTTTACTACTGCATCATATTGAGAGACCCACTTGTTATTCCCTCCCCTCTTGAATGAATGAGCTTATTATAGCTACACACAGTAAGTGGGAAAGCCAGAGAAAGTGTTTATTAATGAGATTAACAATCGGCTGCTCAGTCTTCTCTTGGCATCCCTGTAAGTTGGCAACAACACCCATCCATCCGCCCTTCCTTCCTTCCTTCCTTCCTTCCTTCCTTCCTTCCCTCCTTCCTTCCTTCTTCCCTCCCTCCCTCCCTCCCTCCTTCTTTCCCTCCTTCCTTCCTTCTTCCCTCCCTCCTTCCTTCTTCCCTCCGTCCCTCCCTCCTTCCTTTCTTTCTCCCTTCCTCCCTCCCTCCCTCCCTTCCTCCCTCCCTTCCTTCCTCCCTCCCTTCCTTCCTCCCTCCTTTCTTCTCTCTCTCCCTCCCTTCTTTCCTTTCTCCCTGACTCACTTCCCTCCAGGGTCTAAGTAATGGCCAGTTGAGGTCAGGGCTTACCTTCCTTGGGTATGTTATCTGTGCCACATTGTAGTACATTTACGGGAGAGGATTGACTTTAAGTCTATTCTGATGTTTGATGGAAGAATTTCCACACTTGTCTAAAACCCAGAATTGTCCATTTTCCTGGCATATAACAGGCACTCAACATGTATGTATTTAGAAGTGAGTCTGAATAAACAGCTATACATACAAAGAAACTGACAGCAAAGGTTCTGGGTCTTAGCCTGGCTCACTGGATCCCGGCTTTCAGGGAAGAGGCTTAGCCACCTGAGTGTTTAGCAAGCACACTAACCAGGCACCCTCTCCATGTGGGGAACACCTTTGGACAGATATTTCTGAATTTTCCAAATATGCCGGGAGATTTTAAGGCTCAGAACTACCCTGGACTGTCCCAAGTCAGGATGCAGATCCAGGAGTCTGTGTTTCTATAACAACTCCTTGGATGATCCCAGATGTGTGAGCACTAAAACAGAGTATGTTGGATTGAACTTGCTCACACAGTGAATTGAGGGCAGCTTTTAATGAGTAATGAGATCAGTTCACGCTTAAAAACTCAAAACAATCCCTTGCTGGTTAGGAGGAACAGGTATATATGCTTTTGTCAAAGCCCATTAAATGGTTCAGCAAAATCTGTGTATGTCACTGTAAGTTTTATTACAAAATGGGTGGATATTGAATTCATTCTAATGGTAGACATCCTGAACTTCTTATAAAGTAAAATACACAGATAGTTACAATGTACTTTAAATTATATTAAAAAAAAAAAAAGATAAGGGGGCTGGAGAGATGGCTCAGTGGTTAGGAGCACTGGCTGCTCTTGCAGAGGACTTGGGTTCAATTCCTAGCACACACATGGTGGCTAACAACCGTCCATAACCCCAGTTCCTGGGGACCCAATACCTTCTTCTGACATCTTTGGGCATTGCACAACACAGGTGCTCTTACATACCCATAAAAAAGAAAATAAATCAGATTTTTTTTTTTCTTTTAAGTTTCAGAGAGGGACTGGGAATACAGTTAAGTGCAAATCTGCACTGGAGGTGTGAGGTCCTGGGCTGTCTCCAGGACTCCAGCGCACCCAAACGTGAGAAACGGAGAAAAGCTGTCTTCTTTTGTCCGAAATCTCTTTTTTGATCATGTTTTTGTTTCATTATTCATCTTACCAGTGAAAACTTTTTGAAACACAGAAACTTCATGTGTGCTTATACTGTTTTTGGCAAACACACACACACACACACACACACACACACACACACACACAAAAAAAATTCACAATAATTAGGAAATAGAACCAGCCTAGATCTGCATCATTCTCACATACTAAGTCTTAGTTCCTAGTGTAAAATGAGGACAGTAAGATTTGCTTATGGCTAGGGTTTGAACCTAAGGCCTCATGAATGCTAAGCATGTGTTCTGCCACTGATCAACACCTTCAGTCTAGAAAAATTCTAAAACACCAAGTGAAGAGAAAATCCCAATCTAATCTCATTATAACCTGTTAAGATTTTAGTACATATTCTTCAAAATATCTTCCCTCATAAAAAAAAAAAAACATTATTATATACTGTCTGTTTTATAAAACTGTGATATTATGAGGCCTGGAGAAATGGCCCAGCAGTTAAGAGCACTGGACTGCTCTTGTAGAGGATCTGGGTTTGATTCCCAGCACACACATGGTAGCTAACAACGATCAGTGACTCCAGTTCCAGGGAATCTGATGCTCTCCTCTGACCTCTGTGTGCTGTACACTCATACACATTAAAAAAATAAATAAAAATAACTGGGCATGGTGACACACACCTTTAGTTCCAGCACTCGGGAGGCAGAGACAGTTGGATCTCTGTGAGTTCAAGGCCAGCCTGGTCTACATAGTGAGTTCCAGATCAGCTGGGGCTACAGGGAGACCCTGTCTCAAAAAGACCAAAATAAATAAATAAAAATTAGTTAAGTTTTAAATGCAATATTATAAAGCCTGCTTCTTTTCCTTAATTAGAAATTGTTGCCAGATTTAATAATTATAAATTTATGTACTTTTGAGTGGTTGCATATTTATTATAGAGGCTTTTTTGTGAAATTTGCTTAACTAATCCATTGTTAGATATTAGGTTATTTCCTAAGTTCCTCTGTAAACACTGATACCATGAATCTCCCTGTATGTACATCTGTACAAATTGATGTGATTTCCCTAGAATAAAGTGTAGTGGAGAGGGCCTTTTCTCCCAATCTGAGGATGCCAAAGTCTTATTACTCTACCTCCCTTCACAGGATTTCATGCCCCTACCATGTCCTGGCCTGTTTCGGGAACTCTCATGATTGAGCCCACGGAGTCAGAAGACAAGGCAGAGCTGGACAGGTTCTGTGATGCCATGATCAGTATCCGGCAGGAAATTGCTGACATAGAGGAAGGTCGCATTGACCCTAGGGTCAACCCCCTGAAGGTGAGTGCAGTTTACTCCTAATGTCCCGTAGACTAGAAGGGTATGCACTGGCCACTCCTGCACTCTCTTATGAAGATTCTTGCTTAGACTGAAACGGTTCTGAGAAGATGCAGTTACTAGCAATTTACATCATCTTGGGAAACACAGCAGTGGTTACTCAGGTGTACTTGGTTGTGGTGGCTGTGTAGCCCGCCTGCACCCAGTTGATTGCTAAAGGAGAGAATGGAGGAAGGATGCTCTATCTAAATAGGGGATTCTTATTACTGTTTGATGCACTGTAGTAAGAGTATGCCACAAATAGAATTCATTTATTTCCTTCATCTGCTCTATATAAACACCAGTTCTTATACTGGCACAGTGACCTGAGAACAACTGAATTGGTGTTTGGTTCAGCCTGGATGTTTTGCAGTGTTCATGGCCCATGCTGGATAAAAGCTGAGCATTAACCCTCCTCTCCCAAAATATGTTACCTTTTATCTGATCAAAGTCCTAAGTCCTTTGCTGTAACTATTACTCAGAAGGAACAGCGATAGAGAATACTGTGAGGGCCACAGTTGAGTCTGTGGACATAAAGCCAGAGAACAGGATCTTGAGGCAGGTTTGAAACTGCCTGGTGAAGGTGCATTGTGGGGACCAGAGAAGCAAGCACAAGTGGGCTTCACTGGGGCAGAGGGCAAGCAGAGATGCAGAGAGGGTATGTGCACACCTATTATGTTTTACTTCTAATGATGAAGGAAATATAAAATGTCATTTGACATTACTGGGTGGAGATATGCTCAGATTATTACTCATTTTTCTACTATTTGAAATATTTCCTCATAAACCATCCCCCTGTAGATTTATGCAAAATAATAGCTTCCTCTCTGTGGGCTTCCTTCAGCTGAATGGCTGGCTGACGTGTGGGAAAATTGTGCTGTGTGGCAGCACATTGTTTGGACCTGACCCTCCCTCTGCCCTATGTCTCTGTCAGATGTCTCCACACTCCTTGACCTGTGTCACATCCTCCCACTGGGATCGGCCATATTCCAGAGAGGTGGCAGCATTTCCACTGGTAAGTTCTCCTTTGACCTGAATGGTGCCAACAGGGAAGGCATTCATGTGTGTAGGCCGCTCTATTCCTGCAGGGTTCCCACATCTAGTCTCATCATTCAAACCATGTATGGTATGGGAATGCCTTGTGAAATGTGGACTGTGATGAGAAACATAGAGCAGATGGCCTTCTGCCATCTTCCCATCTCCCTTCATGGGTTTAAGCTCAATCAGAGGACTAGGAACCCATAGAAACAGAGGAGGAACACTAAGCAGGAGGCCCAAAGTAAATGAAAAGTATGGGTTTTTAGTCTTGTTGGGCCAGTGATAGCTGTGGTGATATGAGGATAGCTTCCTTTCTTTGTCCCAAGGGGGAAGATTCAGAACATCCAGAATTTTCATCTTTTCCTTTTCAGCCCTTTGTGAAACCAGAGAACAAATTCTGGCCAACCATTGCTCGGATTGATGACATTTATGGAGATCAGCACCTGGTCTGCACCTGCCCACCCATGGAGGTCTATGAGTCCCCATTTTCCCAACAGAAAAGGGCTTCTTCCTAGTCCTTTCTCCCTAAATTAAAAAGACTGATTTGATGCCTCTTTCTGGAACATTTGAAAAACAAAAAATATTTCCTCTCCTGCCTGTGGCTCAATAAGGGTTTTATGCTATATATTTTTGTACTCTTTCAAGGTAAATGTAAATACAGTTAGTATGGTGAGCATGGACTAACTGTCGGAAGGCTAATGCTCTTCTGTTCTCTGCTTCCACATGCTCTGGTTGATGTTCATGTTGCCTTGATTGGGAGCCACTTACTTTTCTGCATAGAAAGTTTGGGGTGTGGTAGCAATTTTAACTTTTTAATGTGAGAAGTCTGCAGATGTCAAAACCTATACTGGGAATTCAATAGACATTACTTTTGTTCCAAATAAGTTCTTGTGGGCTGTGCTCCCTGTGGGAAATGCCAGGGCAGATGTTTACATTTTATATACACTGGAGAACTTTTTCCTGACTAATCTGCCTGGTCTGTCATAGTGATTCTGAATGTCTTCCTTTCATTGTGTGGATTTTTTATTAGTGTTCTAATAAAATTGGGTTTGAAGAATCCCCTCCCATTCTATAGTTTTACTCATGATGCCCAATACCAGGAAGGAACTGAAGGGCAATGAGACCATCCAATCCGATAGACAGTTACCTAAGCAGTTTTGCTTTGGGCTGGCTAAGAAACACTCCCTGGTTACCAGGGAAGGCTACTCTGGCCTTTTCATTAGAATTAATGAGGCTGCATGTAATTGAACTTCAACTATAGAAGTTCAAATAGCAGTTTCTTTGACTCAGCAGTAAGTCCAGAGAAAGTAAGTCAAGGGCTGGTGCCCCCTCAGTCATGCTGTTCTACATGTTCTGCATATAGTATTCACCATGAGTGAGTTTGGGGTAGACAGCTACCAGACCTGTCATAAATAATTTTCCCCAGAAATAGCAAATACTTGTGATGTTCTTACCTGAGAGTTACCAAGTGTTTGTTGTGACACTCATCACCTAGTTCCCTGCACATAGCTTACCTCAACAACTATGACCGTATTATTAGACATCATGCTAGTGACTTGAACTAAAGGTTTGTATGCTCTAGTGAGCTTAGTCTCACATGTGAAACACTTATAGAACAACTTGTTTTAGGCTAACAAAAGCAATAGCAAAGCAATGGGATGGTGGTTCCTTTTTTACACACTAATCAGTAAATGATCGCTATAAAGCACTCCTCAGGTACTAAGTGTTCGATGTCACTATGCCCCTCACAACCTTCTACACACAGGAGGCGGTATGCAGTGATGCCGGAGGACACACAGTTCATTGGTAAGATGGAAAACCAGCATTTTAACCTAGGCTGATCAGTTCCATTTCCCCTTAGCCATATAGGATTCCATGCTACCATGGTAACTGCAAATCTAGAAACTTTGCCCTTCGTGAGCTGGAAATGATTCTCTCAATGTAATTAGCATCAAATCATAGCAGTCCTTTCTCTGGAAGTATCAGCGTGTGAAAATAAATAATTGGAGCAAACAGCAGTTTTCTTCCTTTGCCAGAGTGCTTGTAGTTGATTCTGAAAGTTGTTTCCTTAGCTGACCATCTGTCACTTGCCTCCAAAATATAACACAGGCAATGGAGAGAGTCCAAGTGAACCACTTGTCCTTTATTATCCAATCACTTGTGTGTCTACCCAATGCTGCGCTGGTCTTCTCCCACCTCTGGGTCTGTAGGAATCCTCCTGTGGAGCACTATCCCCGGCTGCCTCTTCTTTGCTGGCTCCTTTGCTCACACTTCAGATCTTATAAAAGTCTTCCTCACATCCCTGAAGAATGGGTCACTTTTCTTTTTTTATCTTCACACTCAGTTTTGTTTCCTCCCATTTTAAAAAAAATTATTTTTGGGTTTTTTTTGTTTTGTTTTGTTTTTTTGTCTTTCAGTCTCCACAGGGACCATATCTGTCATCACTGGGGTTCCACTGCCAAGTCAGGGCTTTCTATGTACTGTATTAAATAAGAAATAATAGAGCCAGGCATGGTGGGCATGCCTTTAGTATCAGCACTTAGGAGGCAGAGGCAGGTGGATCTCTGTGAGTTCAATGCCAGCCTGATCTACAAAGTGAGTTCCAGGCCAGCTGGGGCTACAGGGAGACGCTGTCTCAAAAAGAACAACAACAACAAAAAAAGAAATAGCTTTAGTGAATAAAGGAATGATCCCTGAAAGAGCCACACTGCACTGCCATGAAAATTAGTACTTCCGATTAGTATTGCTATGAGCACACCTTTTAAAGTTATATGCAAAACACCAAGCCTTGAAGACAGCCTCTGTATAGGCTCCACGTAGAACGTGCTCCGAATTAAAAACTGTCTCATCCACTTGGGACAGACCCGGCCTCTCTGGGAGCAGTCCTCATCTGGTGGGATACAGGGACAAGGGCCCCAGCCCAGAATGGAAACAATGAAACCCATATGCCCAGGAAATATCCCTAATCCTGGCCAGTGTTTGATTCAAAACACTGTGCTGATGCCCTCTAGGCCACTAAAAGAGCTGACATTTCAGTTTCCAAACTACTAGGCTTGTTGTACACAGAAGAGATACTTTAATTTTGGGTTTTTTTTCTTGTTTATTTTTTTACAGGGTTTTCCTAGTTCCAGCCCACCTGGACGTCACGATGTGGACCAAGGTGGCCTTGATCTCACAGAGATCCACCTGCCTCTGCCTCCTGAGGGCTGGGATTAAAGGCATGCCACCACGTCCGGCAGATACTTTAATCTTTTATCTGGCCAACAAACTCTAGTTTTGTCATTGGCCATCTTGTGCCCCTCATCTAGGTAAAAGATTACATTTCATATTTCTTTCTGGAACTCTAGTTCTTAAAGGGATGGGTCTTCAGAGGCTAGATTTTCATCAGTTTCATGTCTTCTAACTTTTTGGGGA
Organism: Nannospalax galili; assembly: GCF_000622305.1. Classification (NCBI taxonomy): domain Eukaryota; kingdom Metazoa; phylum Chordata; class Mammalia; order Rodentia; family Spalacidae; genus Nannospalax; species Nannospalax galili. The sequence goes on from NW_008336314.1 coordinate 2,313,195, forward strand.
GAGGGTTATGGCCTGTGCTGGGGGCCTTGAACATTCAAGAATAATGCCTACTTCCGAGCTACATCCATTCCCAGCCCTTTAAGGCAAATCTCAACCACTGGAGAGAAAACCCTTTTGCCTTGGCTGAGGCTTCTATAGCAATCCCTAGATGGGGTGCTGACACTTGCCATGCACTTCCTCTGCTAGGCTCAATTCTGCTCACACCAAGTCAACCCCCCCCCCACCCAGCCCCTTGTCTCCCAACCAACCAAATAACAAGACTGGTGAATCGAGACACCATGCAGGGCCCCAAATCTGAGGCCACGACAGGAAGTGGAAGGCAGGGGAATGAATATTCTGAGAGCTTGACATCCACAACTTGACACAAACGAGATATCTCAGAAGAGGGAACCTCAATTGAGGCGTTTTCTATACCAGGCTGGTCTGTGGGCATCTATGGAGCATTTTCTTGATTACTGGTAGATGTAGGAGGGCACAGCCCATTGTGGGTGGTGCCATCCCAGGGCAGGTGGGCCTGGAGTATATAGGAGGGGTGCCTGAGCAGGCCAGAGGAAGCAAGCCAGTGAGAGTGTTCCTCTGTGGTCTCTGCTTTAGTTTCTGTCTCCAAGTTCCTACTTGAGTTCCTGCCCTGACTTCCCTTGATGATGAACTGTAAGCTGAAAAATTAAATAAACCCTTTCCTCCCCAAGTCAGTTTTGGTCAATGTTTGATCACAGCAACAGAAAACAAACTAAAACACAAGAGTTGAGGAGTTTCTGTGATGTCGACTGTAGAGCGAACAATGACTTCATTTGCCTCCCTTCTCACATCTCTTCTTGTTTCCTGTGACGTTTTTATCCGTATGAACTGCATATGTTAACTTAAGATGTACAAGTCCATGTAGCAAAGGATTAGATGGCATTGATTAGATATTAAATAACCAATGTCCCAAGTCTTTTGTCACCCTAACAGTCGTATGTACACTTTGGTGTGCACTCAACTTGTTTGCATAACTTCAAGATCTGTTCACATAGCCTCTTGCATCATTTTCCCCCCAAACAAGTCTTTTTAAAAAATGTATGTAGTGTTGTATGTGTGGTTATATGTTCTCTATGTGTGTCCACATTCCCTTAAATCTTCATTACAAGTAGAAAGCAGTGTTCTCATGAGCACTGTGGCTGTATTTAAGACTATCCACCCCCTGCCTTTTAGGGAAAATCTAGATTTAAGCTGGAAAACATGAGGACTACAACTCTGGCATGGCAGCAATGACGGATATGACCTCCACCAAAGTCCATCATGGAGGCGGCTTGAAAGTACTGGCGTTTGTCTCTTCGGGGCCATTTCTAGATTTTTCTTAGAGAATTGGATAACAGGTGGAGTGCAGAGATGTACAGCAGAGGTGCTGCAAGTCAGTGAAGGATGAAGGTCAAACCTGGTTACACAGAAACTAGTTGTAGGAGCATTCCTAAGCAGAGCGGGAAGCAGGCTGGAGGTTTTGGGGGAGGGGGCCAGTTTCATGAAGTAGAAAGCTCTGGAGCTGGTGGGAGGTGAGGACCAGCAGGAGAGGGAAGGAAATTCAGTAGTCTGGTCTACTCTGGATGTCTTTCCATGGAAGTAAACAATTTTTACATTTTTTAAAAAAAGGTTTTGTCTGAAACGTCTTATCAAAAAGATAAGCAATGAAAAGGTTCAAGGAGACAGGAAGGCAGCATTAAGGTGAGAAAGAGAAACCATCTCAGCAGTGACTCGCTAGAGATGATGGAAGGAAAGTCAGGTAGCAACACTGTTTACCTGATAGTCAATAATGTCTATAAGGAAGTTTTCATAAAGTGAATGCAGCACAGATTAAACAACCAAATCCACAATCCCGGATCTTATTTGAGAATTATTTTCTAATTCTTGGTCAACAAACAACTTTTCTCATGAACTTCATCAGGAACTTTAACCCACGGAGTGATCATACCATAAATTGATCAACAGGTCATTTTAAAGGAACATTTCTACCAAATTTGGAAGTATGAAAAAAGAACATAGAACTATATCTTCCCTCAGTGTTTCTGGAGAAGAAGTTTGTATAAACTATCTTATAAGAAATTTCTGAATGACAGAGAAAAAGAAACAACAAAGCCCAAGACTGTGGCTACTTAAAGACTAATTCCATTTAAAATTTTTGAAAGAAAATCAGGCAGTGCAGTATCAGAGTTCAGAATATAGGCTACCTGAAATTAGAACAAAACCTTAGCCCCATCAGTGTTATGTTATGATTAACCAGGTTAAATCACTCAGTTTCAGCTACTCAAGTGTAAAGTAAGGGTAATAATATGCAGCATTTATTCATTGAGAGAATCAAAGTCAAAAACAAAGCCTGTGGAATTCCACTCAGCTCTTAGAAGTAGTTGATATCAGCAATTAATAAATTTATAATCCAAACCAAAAAAACCAAGGTTTTGTCTGAGGGTTTCTGGTTTTTTGAGATGATCTCCCAGTAGTCACAGTTGGCCTGGAACTTGCTATATAGACTACGCTGGCCTTGATCTCACAGAGATCCACCTGCCTCTACATCCCAAGTGTTGGGATTAAAGGCATGCACCACCACTCCATGCTGAAGAAAATTTGTTTTCTTTTTGAAAAAGTAGAATTTCATAAAAAGGAAGTGCTCTCTGGGTGCTGTTAACAGGTCTCATGCATTTATGACTGACATGAAAAAACTTGAGTGTGGTTCTAATCTGTCTGCAGCGCACTTTAATCTCACTAGTGAAAGCATGTGCATACTTCTGGGTATGACAGGTTCAGTTTTCTACAGAAGTGTTCTGAAGTCATTGGGAAAAACAAAAAACATGGTGAGACTCAAGTGCTTTATAAAACAGCTGAAGTCAGACTGAGAAAACAGTGGAATCCAGAGCCCCAGACGTAAAGCCAGTCAGCCTCAGAAAAATGCAGACTTCCTACCTCAAGGATGCTGCCACAGCAGACTTGACCCCAAATTGGGCAGTCACAGCAGAACCAGATGCAGACATTCTTTCTTTAAAATTCTGATATAAAAGAATTGGGGGGGGGTATTAACATACTGTAAGGAATATTAAAGTTCCTTCAAACACAAAATCCAGATACTTTAATTGATTAAAAAGTTATTTCCAGGTGGAGAGATGGCTCAGTGCTTAAGAGCACTTGCTGCTTTTGCAGAGGACCCAAGTTCAATTCCTAGCACTCACATGGCAGCTACAACCATCTGTAACTCCAGTTCCAGGGGATCCAACACCCTCTTCTGGCCTCGTACACATGTGGTGTACTTATATACATGCAGGGAAAACACTCATCCACATGAAATAAAAAATATTTTTTAAAAAGCTATTTCAAAAGATAGTGAGAATACTCTCTCCATAGAAGACAGTTGGACAGTCTAATTTGCCAATAGCAAAGGAGTGATTATTGTATGTGCTGCCAGCCACTTAGAAGGTATATGTGGAAGGCTACCTAGCAACACTGTTTCTCTCTTTTGTCCAACAGCCTGGCATAGCATCTGCTGCTCAGACACGTGCTGTCAATCTCAAGTCTAGTGCTACTGAGCACAGGGTAGTTCTGGGAGAAAAGGATGGATGAAGCTCATTAAGCAACTTCATTACTTCCCAGAAATTAGTTGCACTCAAGAATGAAGCCTGTTAACTGTCACGGCCTGAAAATCAGAAGTCTGAAAGAAGTGCACACCATATCACAATCACTATGGTGCTGTACATGAAATTTAGTCAAGCTGCACATGAATTCCCTCTGAATTAATTAGTGTTCAGCTTGCTTGTCAAAGGGCGAAAGGATGTAGTATAAATTAAAACTACCCGACTAAAGAAACAATATGGAGAGGCTTTAGAATAAACTAATGAAAAAACTTTTAAAGTCGAAACTCTACTGACTAGCTGTGATTTAGGGCAAGTTACTAACTCTGAAATCCCTTTGCCTATAAAATAGAGATGATGCTACTTACCTCAAAGGGTTATGTGTCTAAAAGGGCTGGGTGTGGCAACTCAAGCCTATAATCTTAGCACTTGGGATCTCTGTGAGTTTGAGGTCAGTCTGCCCTATGTAAGGAACTCCAGGTTAGTCTGGACTGCAGAGTGGGACCCTGTCTGGAAAAAAAAAAAAAAAAAAAAAAAAAAACCAAAAAGCAAAAACAAAACAAAACCAAAACTCCAGAACTCAGTTCATTATTAGATACAGACCGAACCAGTATGGGAACTATTTCTATTTCTGTTCCTAAGACATCTTGGTGAAACTTTCTTCCCTATTTAAAAACAGGTTCTAAAGGAAGGAAAGGAAAGTTCCAGGTGGCAGGAATGATAAGGGAACTCTTATAAAACTTTTAGCCATGTGGCCTGTGGAGGTACCAGGACTGGATATGTACCTTAATGATTAGTGTTCAGATGTCAGGGAATGGATGTTCTGAGTTGAGATTGTAATGAATAATTGGGTTATGGTAGAAAACAAGGAGGAGAAATGGGTTCCCTTTAGAATTGGGTAAATCCTGCTCCAAGAGGAGCCCTTAAAAAATCAGCATCTACTAAGCACAGGGTCATAGTAAGAAAATTCCCCAGCTCAGACTATAGGTTGAAATGAAGTCATCCAAGAGGCCTGGCTATGTAAATGCAGAAGCCAGTTCATGCTATCTGTATGGCACAGGATTCACGTTCAACCAAACACAGCAACTGAGTTAATTTAGAAGCTATATAGGACCCCAACAGTAATTTTATTTATCTTTTTTTAAGATAGGGTCTCACTATGTGGTTTTGCTGGCCTCAAACTTCCTATATAGACCAAGCTGGCCTCAAACTCAGAGATTTACCTGCCTTGCCTCCCAAGAGCTGGGATTAGGTGAAGAAACAATCTTTAAAAATTCTCCAAAGGAGGCAGTTGTGTCCATAGCCATGCCATGAACAAAACCTTCTTGTAAGAAACGTGGAGGCTCACGCAGATCTCTGTGAGTTCAAGGCCAGCCTGGTCTACATAGTGCTAGGCCAGCTGGAGCTACAGGGAGACCCTGTCTCAAAAAGACAAGAAAGGAAGAAAAAATTGTGGAAGATGAACTCAAAGATATAATTAAAGAGAATAATATTCAGTCCCCTAAAAAAATTTAATGTGACATAGTTCATAGTTCCACAATTGGTCAAATGCAGAGAATATCTGAGAAGCCCAGGCCTAAGAGACACATCTACAATGCAATCTAAAGCGCAGGGAACATAGTGGAAGAGGAGGCAGAAAGAATATTAATGCATCTCTCAACTTTGACCAGTGAAGCTTCCTCATGCAGCAGATGATGTTTTATCCAGAAAGCCATAAGTGGCCAAAGTACAGAGAATAAGAGACTCCAGAGTATGTTCCTGTGGATAGGACATCTGTCTCAAACCTCTGCCACCCAGGTCTTAGGAACCATTGTGGAAGAGGGGGTGAAAAGACTGTAAGACCCAGGGGACAGCTGGGAAGTTACAGCAATGGTGACAGTGTGTACAAGACTCATGGCAGTTCACAGTGGACAAAAACACAGCATATGAGGGAAATGGGTAAGAAGCCCCAACCCTAGCTGAGAAACTATTGGCAACTGATGAAGACTGAGAAAGGGAGAGTTGGTCTTCTTTAAGGGAATGATGATAAACAGACTGATCAGGCTCCAGCAGATGGACTCACAATGAGAGAAATTTGTGGACAGAATCTTGGCTCGATAGGCCTTAACATACATGACAGAATGCATGAGAACTGGTGGGGTGACTATGGGAGGAGTTCTAAATATAATCAAGATGTATGGACTTCTCAAAAAAATTCAATAAAAATTGTTTAAATATGAATACGTGTGCATGCACGTGTGCATGCCCCTGGACACCAGGAGAGGACATTGGATCCCCTGAAGCTGGAGATAACAGCACTGTGAACCATCTGATGTGGATTCTGGGAATCAAACTTTAGTCCTCTGCAAGAGGAGCAAGAGTTCTTAACCACCATCTCTCCAGCCCTGATAAAACTCAATCTTAAGCAGCAACAAATGGTAGAATTCTTACAGAACCAGAAATGAAAGGAATTTGGAAAGAATTCTGAGAAAAGTATGCTTAAATGCTCAAAAAGATCATGGAAAGACTAAAACCCATAAATGAGACATTATGAAACAGGAACTGATAAACTTGAAAACAGCATTAATAGCTTTGAAATAAAAGAACTCATTTACCTAGGCTAAGCAGTAGACTAGACTTAAGTGAGGAAATTTAATGAAGACTGTAAGGGGATTACTTAGAAGATAGCTAAGGGGGAGCACAAGTCTAGGAAATGCTAATTATGGGAGGCAGACTGAAAACATCTAGCGGGTTAGGAGACAGTAGTAAATGGGAGAGAGCAATATTTAAAAAGACAATTATGTTTCAAAAACTGAAGGTATGTACTTTCAACTTAAAGACAGATAATGAGTCCCAAACAACATACAAAAATTAATACATGCCTACATGCATTCTAGTGGCACTCAGAAACTATTAAAAAGCACATCCTTTAAAGAAAGTACAAATTGATACCTTTTTTCAACAATAGCTGCCATAACAATAAAACATCTAGATGCGAGCAGCACAGAACTGTAAACCTAGAGAGTATTAGATCAAATCAGTGTGAAATATAAATTTTTCAGTGTGCAAAGACTGAGAAATTTTCTTGTTCACAGGCTGTCAGTGAAAGGTCTACTGGCCCAAAAAAACATTTTGAAGTACTCAACCAGAAAGAGGAGCAAAGGAATAGATAAAATATGTCAGTAAATCAATAACTGAGGGCTGGAGAGATGCCTCCACAGTTAAGGGCACTGGCTACATTTGTAGAGGACCTGGGTTCAATTCCCAGCACCTACATAGTGGCTCACAACGGTCTGTAACACCAATTTCAGGGGATTCGAGCCCTCTTCTGACCTCTGTGGGCACTGCACAACACAGGTGCACCTACCTATACACAGGCAATACACTCATACACATAAAATAACAGTTTTTAAAAATCAGTAACTCTGGGAGTTGGAGAGATGGCCCAGTGGTTAAAAGCACTTGCTGCTCCTGCAGAGAAGAGGGGTTCAGTTCCCAGTACCCATGTCCAGCAGCTCATAACTGTAACTCCAGTTCCAGGGACTCCAGTGCCCTTTTCTGGCCTTTGAGGGTACTTGCATGCACATGGTACAAATACAAACAAGCAGACACATACCCACACATTTTTTTTTTAAAAAACCAGTAACTCTCATACTTAAAAAGAATGTTTTAAAATTATATATAACATTTTAATTAAAATTGTAGTTAAAATACTAAAGAATACTGCTTTGAGAAAATAGGTCAGAAAATTTAAGTTTACAGCAAAGTAAAATTATTTGCCTTCAGTGTGAAAAGTCTTAATTTACTTATTAGGAAAACACTACCCTAAAAGGTAAAGTTGAATGAAAAAAAATTCAAAGCACAATGTGTATCTAAACAAATGCTAATTATAATACCAAAGCACTCATTTGTATAGCTACAATGTATCTTTGTCTGTGTATAAAAAAATAAAATGAAGCTGTGTGTGGTGGTACATGCCTTTAATCCCAGCACTCGGGAGGCAGATCTCTGTGAGTTCAAGGCCAGCCTAGCCTACATGATTACAGGCCAGCTGCAGCTACAGGGAGACCCTGTCTCAAAAAGACCAAAGCGGGGGGGAATTAAAAGAAGTCAGCAAATTCATGTTTTCCTGGGTAAGGAATCATGATTGAAAACTCAGCAACTGCACAGTAGTATTTTGTTTTTAGGAGCTCCATCAATGATGATCAATATCGCAGTCTTTATGCAAAGGTGTGCTGTGTTATTCATGGTCATTTTCCTTATTTTAAAAACAAAAAGTCCAACTGGTAGAGAGCACAGCATGGATGTTCCTTTCCTTCCGAGGGGGGCCAACTGTGTTTATGGGTAATATAAAGGAAATGACTTTCTTTTCTGCTGGCTGTTAGAAGGTGTAAATATCACAGAGAATAGACACCTAAGTGATATTAATTTCCTCCCAAATAGAGTTCCTTTATAGCTCATTGTTTGGATTTCTTAGATTGAAAACCTGATTATGGAAGGATTCCAGGACTTCCAGTTCCACACAAGAAGAACAAGTATATCCCACCCTATTTCTTCTAATTATAAAAACTTGGATGAAATATATAAAGTGACTGTTGAAAGCCTGAAAGACTGGGGAGATAGCTCAATGGATCCAGTGCTTGCTGTGTATGAGGACCTGAGTTTGGATCCCCAGTGCACATATGAAAAGCTGGGTGTGGGCAGTGCAGCCTTTACTCCCAGGACTGGCAAGGCAGACAGGTAGATTCCTGGGGATAGCTGGCCAGCCAAGTTCCAGATTCTGTGAGAGATCCTGTTTCAAAAACAGGATGGAGATGGACAGCAATTGAGGAGGAATATACTGGATACTAACCTCTGGCCTGCACATACATGCTCATACTCACTACATACATTCCAACACACACACACACACACACACACACACACACACACACTGAAAGGTAGAGAAAAGGTGGCCAGGCAAATCATTTCTGGGGTAGTTTCCTTGTTCTTGGGAGTTTTTTTGTTTTTCCTATTTTCTTTCTTTTGACATGGGTGCAATCTAAAGCTTACAATCTAAAGACATCAAGAGCCGTAGACTAGGAAAAAAGCCTATTGTCATGAACCAGGGAGAGGATGACTCTGCAGAGAAAAGCCCATTTAACTATGTTCACCTTATTCCCAGTATATACTATGTTAATACCACCCCCACCCCACCCCCTGTAATACACCTCTCCTGGGCACTGGGTCTGGCAGAGACTGAGGTAGAGCCCTATGAACCACTTCTGCCTGCAGTGAGAGACTGGCTGCAAAGTGGCATCACCCCATCCAACCTAGTTAGAAGTTGAGAGATATAGCCTCTCAACTTACGAAAGAAGGGAGCTTGAGAAAGGGATTCTCAAACTCAAGCTGACAGTTCATGACACAGACCACTGTTGACACAGTGAACTGAATTATGAGTAGACTACAGTGCAGCCTTCAGATTGGCTGCTGGGTAGCACCCAAGGTCTTGAAAATTAAATGGAAGTTGAATCACGTGTACAAAAGCAAATCAAAACATACATTCTAAACCTAAGCAGTTTTAGTTCCTTATAAAAAAGAAAACAAGTACAGACCAGGGTCTTACACTGACAATGTCCTGGCTTCAACTATGAAATTATGAGTATGCTGTGAGGTGCTTCACCAGAGAAGACCACTCTGAGAAAGTTTGGCCAAATTAAGTCTTTTACTAGCTGTAGCTGGCCAGCAACTACACACGGGTGTCAGAACTGCCAAGCTGTCTTTTAGGGTAAGGTTTTATACAAAGAAACCATAACCAGGGGTGAAAAGTTTAAGTTCCCAAGCTTACAAGTAGAAAACCCCTTTAACAATTTCTATTCTGTTAAACAACAATTACTATTTTGCACAAGCAAGCCAAGCATAACCTACAGAAGCCATAAATCTGCAGTTAGGAGATGCACTCCAGGACATGATGACCCATTCCCAAGACAACCTGGGGTCCTGCTGACGTGCATTCCCATACCCTGGGCCAACTGCCTGATAATTTCAATATATGGGGGGGGGGGGGGAAGGGAGGGGGGCAGAGAGAGACAGAGACAGACTCTGACTATGTACCCCTTCCTGGCCTGGAACTCGCTATCTATACCAGGCTGGCCTTGAATTCAGAGTTCCACCTGCCTCTGCCTCCCAAGTGCTGGGATTAAGATGTATGCCACCAGGCCACCATACACGGCCTTAAATAGAAAATTTAAAATCACCAAAACAAATTCACCAGATGAGTGAGGTCAGTTGAAGAGCACAGCCAACACAACAGAATCAGTGAACTCAAACACCAGGAATTACCCAATATGAAGAGGTCAAATACTCAAAAAAGAACACAACCCTCAGATCACAGGGTTATAAATATATCATTTCTACTCTGTTCTATTACTTTTTTTTTTTGGTCTTTTCGATACGGGGTCTCCCTGTAGCACCAGCTGGCCTGGACCTCACTACATAGACCAGGCTGGCCTCAAACTCAGAGATCTGCCTCTGCCTCCTGATGCTGGGATTAAGGGCATGCATTACCACGCCCAGTTTATTCTATTACTTTCAGGAGAATCTGTAAGTCTAGCCTACACTCAGGGGGAGGATGCTGTCCTAATGACTAGGTAGTGGGATACCTTAGAGATCACCCACTACACAGTTTACAGCTCATGGTCAACTGACTTGGATACTAAAAAAATAGTTTTGAAATGAAAGCCCTAGATAGAAAATTAAAGGACCAATTACCAAGGTGAATTTCTCATCTACAGGCAGGCTGTCATGCTGTCCTGATAACTCAAAAGTCTTATGAGCCTCACCCATGTTACAAGCCTAACACACACCAGCTAAGGGTGCTGTCATTCTTATTCAGGGATCCAAGCTAATAGGAAACTGTTACCTAGGATAGAGGTCTTCTTTTAGAAGGGGAATAAAATTCTCTGTCTGGAAATCACGTACGGCACTTCTGCATGCAAGGAACTGGTTGTTAGTTTTCCAACTCTGTGTTAAGATACCCGAGATTAACTGGGCATCGTGGCACACACCTTTAATCACAACACTTGGGACGCAGATCTCTGAGTTCAAGGTCAGCTTGGTCTACCTAGTGAGTTCCAAGCCAGCCCCACTATAGGGAGACCCTGTCTTAAAACAAACAACAACAACAACAAAAACCTGAGATTAAGAACTTTTTGAGGAGAAAGGGTTATGATGGCTGAGTTTTAGTGGTTTCAGTACACGATCAGATGGCTCATTGGTTTTTAGCCTGTGATAAAGTGGTATATCATGATGCAATCACATGGCAAAGGAAGTGTTACCTCACGGTAACTGGGAAGCAAAACAAGACAAGAACCTGGGCACCACCTCCTAAAGATTCCACTGTCTCTCAATCATGCAGTGATGTGGGGACTAGGCCTTTAATACATGGGCCTTTGGAGAATATTCAAGGTCCAAATTGTAGCACTCTGTCCCTGACTCCAAAGACTCATGTCCATCTCATAAGGCATTAGGAGTCCCCACAGTCCTAAAGTCTTTTGGAGCCCAACTCCATAGTCTCTCCTGACATTGATGGCAAACTTGTAGCTGTGAGCCCCTATAAAAATAAAAAGAAATTCACATACTTTTAACAATGACAGGACAACAGGCACAGGACCCAAACGTTCCTATTCCAAGAAGGAGGAACAGCAGCACAGAAAGGATCAGACTGAAGCAGGAATGAAACCCAGAAAGGCAGGCAGTGGCTCCTAAACCTCCATGTCTGGCACCTGGAGCACACAGAGTCACAATGTGCGCTCCCAAGGCAACCATACCAGGAAGCCCCACTTGGAGACTTTTTTTTCTTCTTTTTCTTTTTAAAGACAGAGTCTCCCTGTAGGCTCAGCTGGCCTGGAACTCTATGTAAACCAGACCAGACCAGACTGGCCTCTATCTCACAAAGATTTTCCTGCCTCTACCTCCTGAGTGCTAGGACTAAAGGTGTATGCCACCATGCCTAGTCAGTCTATCATCTTTAAACTCTGCCTCCCATAAAGTCTCAAGACATGGAAAGAATGTATCCAAATTCTGTGCTATACTGGGCTGATGAGATAGCTTTGTAGGTAAAGGCACTTGCTGCCAAGTCCGGGGCTACAGGGAGACCCGAGTTCGATCCCTGGAACCCACATAGTGGGAAAAGAAAACAGACTCTGGAAAGTTGTCCTCTGACTTCCACATCATGCATGAGATAAACAAAAACATAATAAAAAAATCTAACCCCCCCCCAAAATATAGGGGGCTAGCAATGCAGGTTAATGGTAGACTGCTTGCCTAGCCATGACATGCATACCCACTTCCCCAAATTGAGTGTTCAGAAATTTTTTTCAAAAGGAACAAATTCCACCCAGTGAAGTGGCATACAACTTTAATCCTAGCACTTGGGAGGTAGAGGCAGGTGGATCTCCATGAGTTCAAAGCCAGACTGGTCAACAAAATGAGTTTCAGGCCAGCCAGGGCTCCATAGAGAGATCCTCAAACAAAAACAAACAAGAACAAATTCTGTGGCACAGTATGAAAGGATAACAGTCTACTTTCCAAATAAGAAACCTCATGAACATAACCTGTCAGCACTGTTATCTTCTGAGCTCACTGAGATCATCTGTTAGATCTGCTACACCATTTGGCTTCTCTAGCCTCCTTCTCTAAACATTTCCACATTCCTGCACTTGTTTCAGAACCTTCAGGAGAAAATCTGCTTACTGAGCTACATCATCAGGTACTTCACAGTACCATTTTTCAGAGTCAGCTTTCTGTCACTGTGACAAAATATCTGCAATCATCAGTTCAGTGAAGAAAAAGGTTTATGTTGACTGTTTCTGAAGTTTCGGTTTATGACTGTATGTGACTTTGTTGCTTCAGGCTTGTGATAGAGCATGGGTGCACTTACACACATGCAGGCAATACACTCATACACATAAAATAAAAATAGTAAATTAAAAAATTAAAAATATTCTAACATCTGAAAAATGAAGCAGCACTCAAAATAAAAAGAACTTAAGGTAGAAATTGCATGTAATAGGTTCTAGGGAGATGACTCGGCAGTTAAGAACACTTGCTGCTCTTTCAGAGGACCTAGATTGTTTCCCAACACCCACAATGGGTGGCTCACAATTCCCTGTAATTCCAGTTCCAGGAGATCCAACACCCTCTTCTGGCCTCTGTGGGTACCTGCACACACATGGTGTACATACAGACATGCACACACATATCACATACATATAATCTTAAAAAAGAAGTTGTACATAAATAATATGCTCTCATTTTGAAAAATATTCCCATTTACAATTAAATTGAGGCTGAAATTTGTCCTTAGTGTGTCAGACTTCATTCAGGCTTTCATTACCAAAATCATAATAAAAATACCTGCTTCAATAAAGACATGATGAAAACCAACAACTGAATCATAAAAATGCATAATACAAGTTAGGAGAATGTAAAAAAATAAAGCAAATGAGCAGTTTTCTGATCATAAAATATTTATTAAGGTATACTTTAAGGAATATAGTGAATATAAAATTTAGGATCACAATATGAAGCAATTTAAATCTTCTGAAAAGTCAGCACAGCCCTCATAACTCTGCAGATGTAAAACCATTAGTAAGACTCACTAAAAGCAGCTTGACTAGCACAGAAGTGGCTTTACATGAACATTTACAACTAAAGCATTGGAATACCTCTGCAATTGCAAAACCACACCACATTACACTAATGTAGCAACAATGCATTCAAATTGTTCTCATTAGTCATTAGTAGTCAATTTGCATAAAACACCAGAAAAAAGCACAATGAAGATCACAAATGGGTTAAAAAGTGAGCCTGTCCTTGCAAAACACACACTGATGGAAGAGACATTTTAAAAAGTATGCATATCACAGAAGCTGTGTTCATTCTAACAATTTCATCTGTCATTTCCTTTCCTGTAAAAGCAAATTACAAGAAACAGGCACAACTAATATTTGGGAGGCAGTGTGTAGCTAAAATCTCATTTAACTAATTATTCAATGATTTTTAAAATCCCCATAAATCTTTTCTGTCCTGAGGTAGTTGCAAAATAAAATCATAACTTGGGTATCAACTACAGTGGAGGCTTTGACTTTTTATTCATTCAAGCTAGTTGTTTCGGAGAAGAACTACCTTTTGATATTTAAAAGACAGTTGAGAAATGGGCCTCTTACTACACACACAAGATGGTGGCTATGTGGGAAAGAGGAGCAGCTGGTTCAGAGGTGAGAGATCCAATCCACTATTGCTTCAACCCTCCCACTCATTGAGATTGTTTATTGTCCGAAAAGGCGGCAGAACAACACAGAAGTAGAGAGATCACCGTCCTTTGCTGTAGCCAGGGAAGAAAAGGTCAAGTAGACTCTGGAGAATCTTGTTGGGGATCATGATGTAATTCTGGCCGAGATCATGCCGGCAAGCAGGGCAGGAGAAAACCTGGGCCTTAAAGGAGCGCTGTAAGCAATCCTGGGGGAGAAACAAAGAAACACATCACAGAGAGACACACGGGGTGGGGGTGCGGGGGTAGGGGGTCAGACACAGAACAGCTTCAATGATATTAAAATAACTGAACAAGCCATGCTTTTAAATAGAAACTAGACACTTTCTCTTGTAACGAGAGAGGGATGGGATGAACAGCTATGAAGGCCTGAGTCTTATCTATGATACCTACATTAATGGCCTTACTAACACATACTGGGAGACTTTAGGCAAACAATTTAACTAACTTGTATTTCCATTTCCTCATCCAGTATTGTTAGAGTATGCATACTTCCCTTCCCGCTATCCTAATCTTCTAGGTTGAATTTAATCATGATAGAACCCTAAAGGAAAAAAATTCTTAATTCTCTTGCTCAGAACTAAGTTTATATATGTGCATGTGTCTACGTATATACATTTGTTTTATTTTATTAATTTTATTTAACATGGTCTTGCTACATAGCCATGACTGACCTCAAACTCAGAGAAATCTTCCCACCTTGGCCTTGAATACTGGGATTAAAGGTGTGTTCCACTGTACCCAGCCTTAAGTTATATATTTTATCAAATCACTAAACATATAATTGGTCCTCTAAAAATACATTTAATTGTACTAAACATAAAAAACTTACTGACACATGGTTAGGCATGCATACAAAATACAGAAGTTTGTTTACAGTTACAAAGGACACTGCAGTTCTGAAGGTAGGACAGGGCACAAAATCACTACTTGGTATAGCCAGATTCTAATCTTGGCTTAGCGGAAGCTCAAATTTTCCTTTAACATCACATTGACAGCATAATATTCAATTCATCTAAGCATCCTGCGGAAAAGGATCCTTTTTAGGCTTCTTATTAAATTCATGGAACTACCTTGGTTTGAACTGCAATCTATGAAACACATGATGGCTATTACAGAGAAAAGAACCACAATTTCCTGTTCACTTCCATCTTTCCTCAATATTTCCAAGCACAGTAAAATATCTCAAATTATATATATTAGAGTTATATTACTATGGAATTTAAAAATACATTTACCATCAAAATGTAATTAAATGTTTTGTAACTACTGAATAGTTACCGAAGGGTCCGTAACTATTCTTCATGGAAAAATGGTTGTTCTAAAAGCAGGTGGACTCTACTGCACATCAGGCCTATCAAGGGAAAGTGAGAGTGGAAATGCACCCACCTTACAGACATTGTGCAAGCATTCTGTTGTCACAGGCTGATAAACTAGTTCCTGGCAGCAGACACACATAAAAGATTGTTCCAATTTTTTCAGAAAATTCTATAATAGTACCCAAAAGGAGGGGGAAAAAAAGATCAGAAGCTCATATAATATAGTAATGAAATTCTAAATGATGAGGGCAGGGAATAGTGTTGATCACATTTAATGTTATCTATTAAGAAAATCAAGTAGGGACCACCCAAAACAAGCAAATATGACAGAAACTGAGGACACTTCTTCAGTCCCTCCAAGCTTCATATTCTCACACATATTTAATTTTGTTTGCTGTCATTTTCATTTGAGTGTTGTATTCTTTTTACTATTTTTTTTGTCCTCTGGCTTCAACATGTGTCATGGCCTGTGTGTTGTGTGCACACACATGCACACCCATGCATATATACATATAAATGGTCAAGGGTGCAGGGATATAGCTCAGTAGTATAGCACTTGCCCAGCACCTACAAAGTTCTACATTAACTCCCCAGCACTGTGAAAACAAAAAAACAGAGGCACCTCTCAAGATCTTTCAGTACTGATCATATTTTCGAGCTGTAGTCTCCACTGAAAAGTATTTGAGCATATTAAATACATTATCCAGTTAATCTTTTCTTGTTACAAAAGCAGAATGTTTTTTAAAACTAAAAAAGAACTAAGCAATACTCTAGAATCTAATGCCACAAGAAATCTGTTTATATTCTTGAGGCACTCTGTAGTATTTTGTCTCAGTTCCCAAATCCTGTATTTTCCTGGTGGGAGTCTTTACTTAAAATGAGGTAAAACTACAGAAAGGAGAGACACTTAGGGCAAACATAACCAAACAAATGATATATATCTTCAAAAGCCATTAATAGTCTCATTTTACCATGGCTGTTTGTGTCTTTTAAACTAAAAAAAGGGTGGTTTTGAAAGTCTGAGCCTCTCTGTGATTACTTACAGTAATGATGGCGCATACACTTTCCTTTTTAATAATAAGAGTGGAATTTATAAAATTTTCAAACTAAAAACAACAAATATCACATGTCAAAAGATATCTTAAAACTAAATGGTATTTTAACATGGATTATGAAAGTCAAGGGAATTATAAACAAATCACTAGTGTAATACATTAAAAGAATATACCATTTATGAGAGCTGCTAAAGGCCTGGGGCCACATCTGTGGGATGGCCCAGCCCACTGTGGGTGGTGCTACCCCTGGGTAGGTGGTCCTGGGTTCTATAGGAGAGCAGGCTGAGCACAGGCCAAAGGAGCAAACAAGTAAGCAGTGTTCCTTCATGGTCTGTGCTTCCTGCACTGGATCCTCTCAGTGATGAACTGTTAAGCTGAGGGTGCTCCCCAAGTGGGTTTGGTCAGTGTTTTTATTACAGCAATAGAGAAACAAACTAGGACAACAGCTTAATATGAAATCCACACATTAACCTTATTAGTTATTTTTCACTTTAAAACTTAATGATTACCACTTCTGGGTGGCATTCAAGGACTCACAGTCCTAACAGGGCTGGTCCTTAGGACATCAACTGCAGTGTGTTACTGCTGCCAGGAAATGAACTTCCACTGGGAAATGGAATGAATGGCTGTTCATAAATGGGTTTGGTGGGGGAGCTACTGGTCCCTTTAAGACCAACTGGCAGTCATCCTTTGCAGCCCAGGGCTAATGATTAAAACCAGCTGAGAAGCTAGGGGACTGTGGGTCACCCAGAACACCAACTACTAGGTGAGGTTGTTGGTTGAGGTGATAAGGCATCCTGAGCCCAGGAATTGGGCAGGCTGAACCATATGGTAAGATACTGTTTCAACAGTTGTGACCACGTGACTCATGTAGGCATTAAGGAATAGGAGCCACACAAGTTTACTGTTTGCAGATTTAATCCTTTTGCAGTGGAGGTTTGGGGTACTGTGGATTAAAAACTTAGGTTCTAGCACATGCTTGGCATGAACTTAACTACTGAGCTATATCCCCCAGGCCTCTAATCATTTAATGAGCTACTATTTACAGTGTTTACTGTGTGCCTGGATTATCACAGTCTCACCTTTTTTTTTTTTTGAGACAGGGTCTCACTGTGTAGACCAGCTGATCTGGAATTCCCAGAGATCTGCCTGCCTCTGTGTCTCCCTGCTGCTAGGATTAAAAACATGTGCCATCATGCCTTCCTCAATTTTACCTGTTTGAGGCATGGGTGAATCCCAGTCAAAAAGCTACATCTGGTTGGTGGAGATGTAATTTCCCAGAGAGAGATGCTCGAAGTGGAGGCCCTTGCAAGTGCTTACATGAGTGCAAAGTGATTCCATTATGTGTGTGAGCAAGGCCATCTGTGACCCTCTCTTGACTTTGGAGTAAGTAGTTAAAACTAGTCAAGTTCCAGGGAAGCTGGTGCTATAGGAAGATCCCGTCTCAAAAACCAAACCAAACCAAACAACAACAAAACCAAACAAAAATTTAATTACCAAAACAAGAAAAAAAAGAAAAATATTTATTTTTAAATTTAAAAAATTATGTGTGTATATGTCTGTGTATATATAAGTTTAGGTGCCCATAGAGGCCCTAAGAAGGCATCAGATCCCATGGACCTAGAGATACAGATGGTTGTAAGCTGACCCAGGTGGGTGCTACCAATCAAACTCAGGTCCTCTGTTAAGAGCAGTAGCAGCTCTTAACCACGGAGCCATCTTTCCAGCCCCAAATGAAAAATATTTAAGTAAATCAACACTGGTTTACTTTACTTCAAAGCTGAACATGAGATGAGTTTTGAAAATCATCCCAAACTACTTAAGACTTACACTATCACATAACTTTGAACTACAACACAATAAAAACTTTTCTGTTGACTTGAGGTTCAGCTGATTTTATTTTACAACTAAAAATTTTTTGACTTCAATGAATGTTATTTAATTCGGCATTAACACCTAAGGTTTAAAAATAAATCTATAGGTCTTTAAAATTTATTGCCTGCAGTTATTTCTCAAAGGTGGTGGAAATGGATTAGAAAACTAGGTAAGATAAAAGTTCAGACTGACTTGTGAAAATCATACTCTATAAAGAAGTGGTTTTCTTCTTGTTTTTTTTTTCTATTGTTGATATTAGAACATCATTATTATTTAGAAAAACTTTACATACAGGTCCTTCCACGAGATATGCAAGCACTTCATCCCATAGCTTCTGATTCTGACAGTCTTCTCTGATTAGGCGTTGCTGTTGAGGGGTGAGTTGGAAAGCCTCTACTGCTTCTGTTGAATCTGATGTCTTCAATACTTTGGAGGCACTTGGACACTCATCTAGGTTTATTTTTAAAATATGTCAGTAGATATTCACGGTTCTGCTTAGATCCACTGTTAACAAAAGTTCACTGGTTCTAGTACTTCTCAGAAGGAAGCTACCCACACGGAGTCTAGAATACCGACTATACTTGCTGTTGTTAGCGTTCTGATACCATTAAAATACACAGACCTATCCCCTCAGAAAATGGAAAAAAACCCACAAAAACCTTTTAATTTCTTATGAATGCCTAAATTTATTCAGTTACTCTCAAAATGTGTGCTATTAGTATATATACTCTGCAATCAGTACTCACCATCTGAAGGTGGCCTTTTGGTGGCTTCATTGGTCTGCTTCTTTGACTGTCCCTTTGCCTTTTTCCCTTCCTTATCTGAAGGATAACCAGCTGGATACTGATAAGGAGTGAAAAAGCGAAAGGTAGATTTAAATTCCACAGAGCAGAGAGGCTCCAGATCCCAGTGGAAAATTTTAAAGGGGAGGGGGGCAGTTGTTTATGCTTTCTCCAAACTTAATTTACACAAAGCAAATATATATTTAAAGCATTCAAAGGGCAGAACAATTAAACTCCAAACTCTATGTAAAGCCAGGCACTTTAACAATTTATAATTTGATCTTAGTTTCCCATGTAGAAGAGAGAAATCATCATATGCTTTGGTGAAGCCTTGAAAATTTTAAAACTCGACATAAAATGAGGATCAAACATGAAGCACAAGAGCTGATAATCAAATAGATGATATTACAGAGTACTGTGGCATGAAGCTAAAAGAAAATTAGGAGCCAAATTTCTCATCTCCCAAAATTGGAGGTGAGGAGCTTTTTAAGGCCAAATGTGACTAAGTTAATTATTTAATTTTCTATCATCCAAAGGTTAGAGTTAAAGGAACACATTCTACCTCTTACCATTATGTATTAATGGCTACCTATTTGGGGAAAAGGCATGATTTTGTGACAGTGTCATGTGGAAAGCTCAATTTGTTTCTGGCTTAACATGCTATGATTAACTGATCATAGTGACTTTTGTCTATATACTTTTCTGCTCAGTTTCAAATCCTACCTAGAACAATGAATGTTCTGAACATTGGACAATGAATGTTCTGAACACTGGCACCTGGAAAAATCTTTTGAAAATGGATTTGGCAAGTTAAAAATAAATTTAGTCACAGAAAAACTTAAGTTGTTTTAACAGCTGAAGGATGTCATTTAAACAGTCATTTTCAGGAATTAAAAAAGACAGACTCGGGGCTGGAGAGATGGCTCAGCAGTTAAGAACACTGGTCGTTCTTGCAGAAGACTGGGGTTCAAATCCCAGCAGCCACATGGCAGCTAACAACTGTCTGTAACTCCAGTCTCAGGGGATCTGATAGCCTCTTCTGACCTCTGCGGGCATTGCACGACATGGGTGCACTTACCTACATGCAGGCAATACACACATACACATAAAATAAAAATAATAAATTAAAAAAAAAACTGTAAAAGAAAAAAAAAGAGACAGACTCAAATTTACATAAATGACACACATTCAACCTCCATGGGTGGCCAGACACTTCCCACAGTTCAACCCTTATAAATGTAGTGTGGGCAGAGCCAAGCGAAAAGACAGTGGTGGCTGGCTTTCTGGGAAGCCCAAAGATGGGACTAAAGTGAGATGAACTCAAACCCTACTCTGAAGGCAATGTCAGGGACAAAGTCTAGAGTATCCAGGCAGTAGAGGGGAATGCAGCCATACTGTCCAGCATGCACATAGAACAAACAAAGCCTTGTATGGGTGTAGAGCCGAGCAAGAGCTAAAAAGGAAATGATAAAAAACTCAAGCAGCTTTGCAGGGGAGAAAACTAGCGAGGAAAAACGAGAAAGGTAAAAAGCAGACCACTCCTGGAAGTCACCACTCTACCCTTCCCCTACCAAGAAATACTCCTGATGGTCACTAGGACAGAGTCTCAAGCCCTTCTAAACCTAAATTCTACGATTCCTTTTCCCTCATACATATCTAATTAGGAACATTTTGCTTTCCACCGACAAGTCCAGCGTTTTCCCAGCATGGTCCTAGGGCTATCTGACACCCAGGGAGCCACCTTTTGAATGGTTTCCTTCTGCATACTTATATATTCTTCATCTCTTACAGTCTACTGACCAACTGCTATGTGCTATGTCCAGTGCCAAGGCATGGAGACGGTATGGAGGGGGATATTCTTACAACACATGAGCAGTGCAGACAAATGGAATCTAACCTGCAAGCGCAGACATAATCTCCTTGATCGTTCTATTCCTTCTGAGGTCCAAGGAGCGGGTTCAACATCATCTCTTCTTAAAAGATACCGCCAAACCAAGAATCCATGGCTGGATGAAATCTCTGGCCAGTATTTCACCACCTGTATCATAATGCTTCAGTATTACATTGAAATCTAACATTTAGACTAATATAACACTGTATTAGTGGTTTAAATAAGCCTAACAGAATCAAATGCAACTTCAGAAGATATTTGCTTTGCTTTAAGAACACTGAATAAGAATACTAAATACTAAACACTAAATAAGATACTAAAATACTAAATACTAAACACCAAATAAGAATATTACTAAAACATTTTGACCTTATTTCCTAGCAAGATAATTCTCACATAAGGATATGATGCTATAAATTTAATATAGTAACAATTTTTTTTTTTTTGTCTTTTTGAGACAGGGTCTCCCTATAGCCACAGATGTCCTGGAACTCACTATGTAGACCAGGCTGGCCTTGAACTCACAGAGATCCGCCTGCCTCTGCCTCCCGAGTGCTGGGATTAAAGGCGTACGCCACCATGTCGAGCCAAATTAACAGAATTTTACAAATTAGGTAGAGAAAAAATGGTGGTAGTAGATTTCTTTATTTTTTAAACAAAAAGATACAAATCCATTTTTAATGTTATAATACATTCTACCTTAAAAATCTATTATAATCATTAAAATTAAAAGCATTTTGAGGGCTAGAGTGCTAGCTCAGCAATTAAGGGCATTTGCTGCTTTTGCAGAGGACCCAGGTTCAGTTCCCAGCACCCATATAGTGGCTAACAACTGTCTATAATTCTAATTCCAAGGGGATCTGAAGTCCTCTTCTGGTCTCCAAGGGCACTGCACACATGTGGTACACATACAACATGTAGACAAAACATTCATACATATAAAATAAAAATTAAACATTTTTTTAAAGTTCTAAAAGATGTATAATGATCAAGACCTATAACAATCAAATTACCTACATAGATTTACATACATAATATACACTTCTTTAAAAAATCTTGGGACTGGAAGTACAAGTAGCACTTAGTAGTGCAAGTGCTTACCTAGCATGTGTAAGACCCAGCTGTGTCAAACAAGAAACCAACAAACAAGAAAACCATCTTAACCAAAATTATAACTCTGCCCTTAGGAACTTCAAATCCCTTGAAAATATTAAAGTTAAAGAATGCACTTCATGAGCTGGAGAGATGGCTCAGTGATTAAGAGCATTGGTTGATATTGCAGAGGACCCAGGTTCGCATCCCAGCACCCACAAGGTCACTACCAACCATCATTAACTCCAGTTCCAGGGGATCCAACACTCTCTATGGCCCCCATGGACATGGCATGGCATGGGTGGCATTTATACACATGCATGCAAAGCATACACATAAAATAAAAATAAAAACTTATTTAGAAGGAGTACACTTCATTTAAAAGTGCAGCCAGGTGTGGTGGCGCATGCCTTTAGTCCCAGCACTCAGGAGGCAGAGGCAGGCGGATCTCTGTGAGCTCAAGGCAGCCTGGTCTACATAGTGAGTTCCAGGCCAGCTAGGACTACAGGGAGACCCTATCTCAAAAAGACAAAAAAAAAAAAAAAAAAAAAAAAAAAAAGGTAAAAATGCCAACTAAGCTGGTCTATTCTTTCCTCTAGCTCACTCAGGAGTTCTCTGTGGTGACCCTGTCTCGAAAGCCAGGGAATGACTAAGAAAATGTCATGCCAGAGAGAGTACCTTGTAAATGCCATCATATCTGTTGCCTTCTTCTGGAGCATATTTGCTGATCTTCCTCCCTTTAAAACTGCGTATCACTCTGACTGGCTTACCAGCTCTCCAATTCCGAGACTCTGCTCCAATTTTATCATCCAATGGAGCATCACAGTTTAGGGCCAATGCCCTAAAAAAAAAAATAAAGCAAAGTCTTTATATCAATTAATCTTTCTTCAAGTATATAATCGAGTCATTAGCTCAATTAAAAGGTGAATTATGCCTTACCTGATGGTTAAGATTCTATGATTCTTTCCATATTATTCCAGATAATAGGATTATGCTTTCCCCCACCAGCAGAGAAGACAAATCAGTTTTCTGATGTCACCCCCAAGCCAGGGGATTGGTTCTCAGATAGCCTGTAGGGTTCTTCTGAAAGTAATAACATCTGTGCCACGTATAATAGAAAACAACTAGAAATACATGGAATTTGCTTAAAATAGTCTTTGTTGAGGAAAGGGAAAATGTGGGAAACTAAAGCAAGTGACCGTTTTAATAGTTAATTTTTGATGAAGTGGGGTAAATTGCTGGATAATGTGGAAAGAAATCCAGAAAAAGTAATTTGCCAGTAAGGTACAAATGACTTTTCTAGGTCTGCTTTCCACATTCCAGACAGTAGGAATTCTGAAAAGTTTAAAGGATAAACAGGTGCATCATGAGAATATTCTTTAAAGGTCTCCATAAAATGATAAATTTAAGTAAGACTGAAGCATCAAAATGCTTGTGCTAAATCAGAACAATCTTGGCTCCTTGAGATCACTATAGTTTATTGATGATATACTGCCAAACAGGAACACTAGGCTAGAAGGAGCACATGTCTTAGCTGAATCTTCCTTACAAAGTAGTAGTAATAAGTCAGTGAGTGTAGGAGATATTACAAGAAATTTTGATGAGTATCTAGTTCTATTTAAAATATAACCATCTATTAAAATTAGGATACTCCTTCAAGATACCTACTTCCTAATTTAAGTGAAAGGAAAACATGGAGAATCACGTGAGCGTTAAAAAGTGGGCAGATTGGGGAGATGGCCCAGTACATAAACCACTTGCCTTGCAAACATGCTGACCTAAGTTTGAGTCCTACAACCTCTGTTAAAAAAAAAAAAAAAAATACAGGTCACACCCATGAGTATATGAGCAGCAAAAATTGGACTCAGTGGGAAGTGGTGAGATAGGGAGTGAATCTGAAAAGCAGTAGGGGGAAAATAGAGGGGAAATATGATCAAAATACATTGTATAGAAGTATGAAATCCTCAAAGAATTAATAAAAATATTATTTAAAAAATTCAAGTGGTAGTATGTGCCATATTGGGAAGGCAGGGACAGGTGGATTCCTGGGGCCTGCTGGCCAGTCAGCCTTATCCTTCTTGGTGAATTGCAGGCCATAAAGAGAGCAGTCTAAAAGGAGGAAGTAGACATCACCTGAGCAACACCACCTGGAGTTGACCTTCAGTCACTATAGGTGTATATACATAAGCATATGCGTGCGCGCGCGCACACACACACACACACACACACACAGCCAATGTGGTGAAATAGGATATGATGCAAAATACTTTTTCAGGGTGTAGTTCTTTTCATGTAGGCTCAAAATAAAATTCACCTTAAAACTATTAACAAGGAATCTCTTAACCATTGTTATTTACTTAAAGGAAATGAAGCATAACTTTTATAGCTGTGGCCAAACTAAAGTTGCTGAAGTCATCTCTTTTATCTAAACGGGAGACATTTAAAACCCTGGGAGGTATGAGAGAATATAGCCATCACCCTAGGGTTACAGTTCTATCTTATATGGAACGTGCATCAAGCTCTATATTGTGTATCTTCTTAAAGAGGTAGGATACATATTACTTCATATCACCAAGTGACATACTTTAAAGCTTACAGGTGTCTTTGATCATAATCGCTGTCATCCCTAACTCTGCCAGTTCACTTTTGGCTTCAGGCTATTCAAGAATGTAGTAACAGTCCACAAGGATGAAGTCAGGTTTAAAACAGGCAACAATTTTTTTTTTTGGGGGGGGGGGGTTTGGTTGTTCTACATATAGCACAACCAATGAATTGCCTCTAATGGCCCTGATAAAGAAAGGACAACCAGGATATCTTGCTGCCCTCTTCAATTTCTTAAAGTGGAATAGCTGTGAAGAAAAAGGAGCTAAGAAGCAAGAAAGGTCCAACAACTTCCTCTTGGCAGAGAAGCAAAAATGAATTGCACCGTACACTACTTGGTAAAGAGTATGTTCTGGGACCAAGCAAATGCCTTTCACTGCAGTTTTCATGCTCTCAAGGAAACAATTATCTCTGCCTTAGATTTGTGATTACAAGGTGCACACACAACCATCTGGACGTTAAGGCCTGTATGACAAACTGAATTTAAATTGCTTTCAATGCCCTTCATTTTAACAATCTTCCTTTTAGCACTAAACAATTTTATTGGTTATCAGCTATTTTTTAAAGAGGCAGTAACCGTACTTACTGGACTGTCCACAAATTTAAAAGGAATGTATATTACATGTGTGGGTAGTAATGAAAGAAATTTTCTTGGGACTGAAGAGATGGCTCAGCGGTTAAAAGCACTGACTGCTCTTGCAGAGGACCCAGGTTCAATTCCCAGCACCCACATGGTGCCTAACAACTGTCCATGGCTCCACTTCCAAGGGATCCAATGTCTTCTGACCTCCACAAGCACTGCATAGCATGGGTGCATTTACACACATGCAGGCAATATCTTCATATACATAAAAAATAAATAAAATATTTAAAAGAAATTTTCTTAGGCAAAATAGTCTATTATCAACAGAAAAAAACTATTTTCAGACTTAATTTAAAATTCTTTCTGGGGGGCTGGAGAGATGGCTCAGCAGTTAAAGAGCACTGGCTGCTCTTGCAGAGGACCAGGGTTTGGATCCTAGCACCCACATGGCAGCTAACAACTGTTACTAACTCCAGTTCCAGGGGATCTGACACCCTCTTCTGACCTCTGCAGGCACTGCACAACACGGGTGCATTTACATACATGCAGGCAATACACTCATACACATAAAATAAAAATAATAAATAAAATATTTTAAAAACCCTTCTGCTAATTTAAGTTGTATGTTCATTGACAAAAATGCATCAGGCAATTTCTAACTTGTAAGATCATTCCTCTTAATTAAAGAGCTGCATTCTTTGTAGAAAATAAATAGCTATAGACTATGCTCCTACCTCAGGAATGATTTCACCAGCAAATCTGACCTGTCTCCTCTGCTGGTTCAGTAAAATAATCCTACTGTCAGAAATAATACATAAGACATTAAAACAGATTCTATGCAACTTAGTATGCAATAAAGTCTTAAAATAATATTGGCATATTTTTTATTTCACATGGTAATTAGAAATTGAGGAGACACTACTTAAAAACAGTGATTTATACTCAAAGTTAAAAATAGTAAGCTTTACTCAATGGACAAAATACTCTTTACAGAAAAAAATTTTAATTTCACATAGTTTACAAAATTTTATTATGACAAATTATATAATTTTGCTACTTGGGACTTGAGTTATCTACCTATTAACATTAGCATGCATTTATAAAATAAAATATTTGAAAATTACATTTTATATTCCTGTGAAAGGATATAATTAGTACATCTATATTAAAACTCAATGCAAGGTGGCTCTTTTGAAATGCCTTAAGAGGACTTAGTTCAAAAAGATCATTTTAAGGCATCTTATTAGTATAAATGCTAAGATAAGTAGGTGGAGGACAGATGAGTGGATTACCTCATACCTCACTTAAGATACATGCAGCTCCCACAAGCCCACTTTATATTAGTGAGCCACCTCTAAAAAGAAGTTTCTCACTTCTTTTTAATCTGTGTTGATGAGAACATAATTTTAATTTTAGCTAACAGTGTAATAAACATGCCACCTTATCTTGAATTTCACTTAAATTATATAGGCTCCCTTCCTTCAAAGGTGTCAGCAGACTTTCAAATGTATAGCACATATATCAAGTAAGAGGGGGAATTAATTATGCCATTTAAACACTAACAATATAAAGAAATAATCATTGGAATTTAAAGTAACTCCCAATTGAAGATTCTGCCCTCCAGCCTAAATAACAAGTTATAATCCTGGAATGAAACTTTTATATAGCATCCAAATTCTAAATTCTTGATAACAGTACCTGTTCATGTTTGTTAATGTTTGATCAGCTGATGGTGCACCAATTCTTTTATTACCAGCAAGATTTTTACCACCACTTCCAGTGTACGTGAATTCATCACCTCGGTCCTGCAAGGGAAGAATTTTATAATAAGATACCTAAACATGAGTATAATGTCACCAATTCTTATTTTGGAGCCAGAACATTTGGTTAGGATATTATTAATTGACATGTTTTCTCATACAATCTATCAAAACAAAGCAAAATGCAATCGTGTATGTAGTAAACATTCAATTTCTATCACTTGACAAAGATTTTGCTTCAAAATTCTAGTTTCCAACATCTTCAAATATAGTTATTCTCATGTCCTCTATGTACCCAAGTAATCTACAGTATGTTATAAGATAAGGTCTTATGGGTTAAAAATATTTCATTTAATTCAATGGTTATTAACCATATCAATAATAGATTGAGGTTCATTATAGATGGTATAATTTTTACCAACTCTTTACTAATTTGTTTTTCATAATTTAATTCTTGGCTGTCATCTACCTCATACTAAATTTTTCTGATGAATATTCAAACTTTGCATCAAATACATTTTATAAAGCAAATTTCCCTAAAACCTTCACCTTAAAATTCTAAAAGGATAATAAATTCTCTACATTTCAAACTCTGAATTCACCCATGGTACATTCAAATAAAAAAAAAAAATAAGCATTCCTACTATTAAAAAAGAAATCTAAGGCTGGATGTATTGGTGTATGCCTTTAATCCTAGCATTTGGGAGGCAGAGACAGGTGGATCTCTGTTGAGTCCAAGGCCAGCATGGGCTACATAGTGAGCTCCAGGTCAGCCAGGGCTGCATAGTGAGACCCTATCTCAAAAAAATAAAGGTGGGGGCTGGAAAAATGGCTCAGTGGATAAGAGCACTGGCTGCTCTTGCGGAAGAGACTAGCGTTTAGTTCCCACACCCACATGGTGGCTCACAACTGTCAGTAACTCCAGTTTCACAGATATGATGCCCTCTTCTGGAATCCATAGGTATTGTATAAGGCATTGGTTCTCTCCCTCAACCTACAGGTCCTGGGAATTGAACTCAGGTTGTTATGTCTGGTGGCAAGCCCCTCTATGTGTTAAGCTACCTTTTTGGGGCCCAGTAGTTCTTCTTTAATACCAAATCACTTTCTCTTCAAATATTTATTGTTATTTTTATTTATTTTATGTGTATGAGTGTTTTGTCTGCATGTGTGTAAGTACACTTGTGCTGTGTAGTGCCTATAGAGGTCAGATCCCCCTGCAACTCCGCTGGAGTTATGGATGGTTGTTAGCCACCATGCAGGTTCGAACCTGGGAATCAAACCTGGGTCATCTACAAGAGCAGTCAGTGTTCTTAACCGCTTAGCCAGCACTCCAGCCCATTACCAAATCACTTTCATCAGTTCACGATGAATTTAAGGCACTGAAGCTTTTTTTCCTACTAAGTACTTAATTCTATGACAGTTACTTACTTCCCCATACTGGATTAAAACCTAATAAAATTTTTCTGCTTTAAAAGTATTTTCATGAGCCAGACATGATGATAGATGCCTAAAACCCCAGAACTCGTAATGGTGAAGGAGGAAAACTGAGAGCTGGAGTTTGAGGCCAGTTTGAGTTCCAGGATAGCCTGGGCTATATAGTAAAGAGAGACTGCCTAGGAATGAATGAACAAAAACACAACAGTATATTTCTATTGGCCCCCAAAGCTTCAATTCAAATTTTGTTAATGAATATTAAGGTCTCTGTTTTATTTTATTATTTTTTTATTTTATGTGTATGAGTGCAATGCCTGCATGTATGCGTAGTGCAATGCCCACAGAGGACAGAAGAGGATCCCCAGGAACTGAAATTATGGACAGCTGTTAGCCACCATGTGGGTGCTGGGATTCGAACCCAAGTCTTCTGCAAGAATAGCCAGTGCTCTTAACCACTGAGCTATCTCTCCAGCCCAGGTCTCTATTTTTGTAAAATAAAGTGTTCTTCAGGTTCTTATATAGTGTGTATTCTATGTGAAGAAATAAACAAATACATCTATAATAATCCAGAACAATTTTTTCTTTTAAGATATGTAGCTTACGATGGCCTCAAACTCACTATGTAGCTGAGCATGACCTTGAATTCCCAATCCTTCTGCCATCATGTCCCAAGTGCTGAGATTATAGGCATGTGCAACCATGCCCCACCAAAAACCCTTCCTAAATTGATCAGAAACAATCTTTTATATTGTTTCTGGATTGACTCCAGAATACTCAAAATTCATAACCACCAATTTTTCAAGTTCTAAGCATGAGAGTGCAATAAAGAAACAGTAGTGAGCACATGACAGAATAATATGTGAAATTTATGCTACACAGTGATTAAAACAGAAGGTAAGTATTTCTGGTAAGTATTTGGCAGCAAATAACCAAATAATCAGGAATCAAGAATAACAGTTAAAACATATACCACACCATCAACTTGTACTTCAATCATGCCAACAAAAGTTTTGTTTACAATAGCACAGGGGAAAAAAAAACTCTCTATACTGTCAGAGTTTAGTCAGTATCATTTCAGATTATTTTCCCTAATGAAATAAGATTGGCCTAAATTTGTTCTAACTTCTAGGTAATGGTCCACCAAACTGTATTGCTAAGAGTCACTTAAGCAAGGTTATACTGCCTACACAAGGGACATGTGCTGTCACAGAATTTCCCAATCCCCCACCCTGGTGCTGAACCCAGGGCCATGTGCCAGTACTATTAGGCAAACATCCCACTACTTGTTCATCTCTATTCTACCTCCAAAGCTGGTAAAGCAGCTACCTAAATCAGCTGGTTGATCTTGCCATCAACCTACTCACAGACCTCCAGCCTCATCTTCTCAAACCCCCCCTTAAAGACTATAAGACCCCCCTAAAGCACAACTAGGACCACAAACTTTTCCCAGACATTATTAATGATTAATTCAAGATTATCTGGAATATAACCTTAATCTCTCATTTCTCTTTACCATACTTGTCAAATTTGGTACTACTACTACTACTACTGATAGCACCTACCTAACACATAATTAATTCATTTAACCCTCACACCAACTTATGAGGTGAGTATATAAACATTATTTAGCTTTCTAAGTAATTTTTCCATAAATGTTGTAATGCTTGACTAACAATGATACTCTTAAAGAAGGGGGGATAACACCGCTTCTCCAGTTCAACTTGTAGCATTCATTTTTAACTTTACAGAGTTGGAAGTGCATCACAAACAAGATAAGCTTATGCTCTAGAGAACATAACATTTGAGACATTCTTATATATGACTACATAAATTATCTCATTTAATTTAACTATTTTTCTGATATAAAATAAGGTTACTGCACTGTTATCTGTGAGACAATCAACAGCTACCTAATTGGACTCAAAGCCCTTTCAATGGGAGTAAACTCATGGGTGCTACTATAAACTCAGCCAAATACACATGGCAGGAGAGGACACAGATCCTAGAGAAAGCCCTAGCTCTTTCATATCTCTAGACAAATGAAATTTCTTGCTATATCCTAAATATAAATCCTTATATTTACAGATAAGCACGCTGTATACCACTTATCAAAGAAGCTTCTTTTTGCAACAGATGGACATAACTGCAGAATTGCACATCTGGTCAGACACAGAGAACATATGCCTGAGAGATGCCCAGTACTAGGTGAAAATCTATAGTTGAAATAGTTGAACCTCTAAAACTAAGGATCATGGAACATAGCGGAACAAGAGGTAGAGAGAAAACTAATGCATCCCTGAACTCTTACCAGTAAACCTTCCTTATACAACAGTGTGATGCACACAGAAGGCCACAACTGGCCACTGTAGAGTGTGAGATAGAACTCCTATATGGAACCTCATCCACCCACTCAGGGACCACTGAAGGTGCAGAAAGATTGTAAGAGCCAGGGCTGGTTCATGAACACAGGGAAGCAGAGGCTTTCAGGCCACTGGAAGTTTGCACATGTGAACTTGTGGCAATGGTGGGTGGCATCAAGCACAGGACCCATGCCAACTCAATTAAACAAGGGGAGGTGAGAAATAGGTGAAGGGTCAGCACTAGATTCAGAACTATTGGAGACTGACTGCTATTGGATGAGGGAGAGTATGCCTTACATATGATCTCTAGATGGGCTGACTAGCCTCCAGTGGATGAATTTACACTGAAGGACATTTGGGTACAAATGCCTGAATGGATAGGATATAACATGTATGGTGGAATACATGAGGTCCAGTGGGGGGTTGGGGGAGGCATGGATGGAGAAGGGGGACTAAATTTGATTAAGAACTGTTCTATGAAATTACAAAACCTTAATAAAAACATAATGTTAACTTTTTCTCATTTTACTGGTTTATGAAAGTTAAATGATTTGGCCAGTTTCACAGTCAATAAACGTCAGAGCCCAAATCAACTACAATTGTCTAGAAAATGAAAACAAATGCTAAACGGACTTCACTTCTAGTTGGCTTTTATCATAAAATCTTTTATAGTTCTAAAGGCTGAGTGTAACTCTATAACATCTTTTGCATTTCTGAAAAATACCTAAGATATACTTTCAAAATATATGTTAAAGAAGTACACAAATGATCAACTTGAATATTTTCATTTTCAGTTTCCTCTGCCATGCTTAAACAAATGTGATGCTACATTTGCATTCCAGAAAATGTTAAGCTTCTTAATTTTATCTGAAATCACACTACACTTGCGCACTCCACAGCTACTCTAATTCATCATTAAACATTCCACAAAAGCAAGAAAATACCTGACTACCACTTATCTGAAGAACAACAAAAAAGCAAACACAAGAGGCTGGTCACTTGCCTAACATGTACACAGGTTTGGGTTCCATTCCCAGCACAATCCAAAACAAAACAGAGTACAATGATGTAGCTATAAAAGGACAACCTAAGTCGGGCATTGTGGTGCACGCCTTTAATTCCGGCTCTGGCAGACACAGGCAAATCTCTGTGAGACTGAGGCCAGCCTGCTGGTCTACATAGCAAGTTCCAGGTTAACTGAGGTTACAGGGAGACTCAAAAAGACAAAAAAAAAAAAAAAGTTGGGTGTGGTGGCACACGCCTTTAATCTCAGCAGGCAGGCGGATCTCTGTGAGTTCAAGGCCAGCCTGGTCTACATAGTGAGTTCTAGGACAGCTGGGGCTACAGGGAGACCCCGTCTCAAAACGACCCCCCCCCCCAAAAAAAGGGCAGCCTACTAATGGAAATCCTAAGAACAGAATGTCCAGCATTATGACTGTGTCAATGTCAAGATCCTGGCTGTAATTAACTATAGAAAGTTTACCAAAATATCACTTTTGGTAAAGGGCACATATCATTTCTAATACTATTAAGTATGCATCTGCAATTATTTTCAAAATAGGCTTAATTTTTTAAGTTCCATAAAGAATATATTTTCTTTATAATAATTATCAAATGTACATTTTTTTTTTTGGTCTTTTTGAGACAGGGTGAGATCCTTCTGCCTCTACCTCTTGAGTACTTGGATTAAAGGTATTCAACACCACACCCCATTCAAATCTACATTTAAGTCAAATTAGTACATTGTAAAAATTAGTACACTGCCAAACCTTGTAACTTTTTTTTTTTATATGTATGAGTGTATTGCCTGCAGCTATGTTGTACAATGCCCGTGGAGATCAGAAGAAGCATTCAGATCCCTGAAACTGGAGTTATAGATGGTTGTTAGCCACCATATGGGTGCTGGGAATTGAACCCGGTCCTCTGCAAGAGCAATTAGTGCTCTTAATGGCTGAGCCATTTCTCCAGCCCCATGCCAAACCTTATAACAATAAAACCAATCAATTCAACATTCAAAACTATGCTTTAGAGACAGTAGTCTTCAATGTATCTTAGAAACAGCTTTTGTGTTTTATGAAATGATCAAGAAAGGTACAAGGTTGTATCATTACTTACAACTTCATCTGCAAATCCACCAGCCAGGACAAGAGAATAAGCCCCATCATTGCTGCGACCATGAATTCCACCAACATGAGGCCTATGAACACCTGCTTCGCTCACCTATTCAGTGAAAGAAAGTATCAAAGTACATTATGAATATGTATGAGATTGTGAAAGAATAAGTAAAAATACGTAAATGAGCAGCACAACTGAGTTACACTTACAAAATGCTTTCACACTGGATTATTGAACTCTAAAACCCCAATCATGTTTCACCCAGAGTTCATGCTCTCATTTTAGCTTTTATCCAAATAAATTCTAAAGGCACTGAGTTTTTCCTAGTTCCACTGCTCCATCTTACTCACATGCGCAGTTACAATAGACCCTTCTGCACGTGTTCTGCTCCTTCAAACCCATTCTATCATAAACAGAATGACCTTTTTGTTTATTTCTTGAGACAGAGTCTTGCTAGGTATTCCTGGCTGGCCTGGAAATCACTATGTGTATCAGGTTGGCCTCAAACTTGTAGCCATCCCTCTGCCTTTACCTTCCAAGTGCAGGGATTACAGGCATGAGCCACCACGCCTGGCTCAGAATGGTCCTCATAAATAACAGTAATTCTTGGTTGGGTCTGAAAGATGGCTTAGGGCCTAGTACTCAAGAGGACCAGATTTGGGGTAGGTATAGAAGCCAGAAGGCAGAAGAAGGATCTGAAACCACACTAATTCTCAAGACTATCCATACAGGCAGGCTCTAGGTTTGATTAGGAAAACCTACCTCAAAAGAATAAGGTGGAAGAATGATTGAGAAAGATTCTCAACATCAACCCTGGGCCTCCACATACATGTGCACACATCCTCGCATAAGCATTTCCACAACCATGTGAGCATGTATACACACGTGCATGTACATTTACATTACTAACATGTGAAAAGGAACAAAAAAGAAAAATAATTCTTGGTACTACAAACGTGATCAAAAGCTGTGGCTGGGAGGTCACAGGCCCTAGTGGGGAAACTACTGCTACTTTGCTACACGGACTTGATGTGTTTGTCAAATTGCCTTCTAAATAACCATGCCCATGCCCATAGATTAGTGCTGCTGTCAGTTTTGGCCACAGAAGCTTCTTTTGGCAGTGATCAGGTTCACTGAAGAAGCTCCTAAGTGGTTCAAGTATAGAGAATTACTGACTATTGAATGCCCAGTTGCAAATGGGCCATTTACATTACTACCTCTAAGACTCAGAGAACATGGCCAAGAAAGGGGTGGGGGAAAAAAACAAAACAAAAACATACCAGCCAGAGGAAGAGACGGGGAGTGATATGGATCATTGGATTCTATGCATGACATGGCTGTTGTATCTGCATAAGACCTTCACAAGATTGGGCCCATCAACATCCTGTCATGGAAGGGGGAGGGGTTCATGGGACCCCACCCTTCCTTGAAGATTTATATACAGTTACTAGTTAATGGAGGAGGAAGAGGTGTTTTCTTTGGTGGTATAGTTGCAAGGAATGTGCCCATGCTCCTATAAACAAACCCTTACCCAGGCTCCTGTCAGCAAGCCCAATGAAACTCCTTGGGTCACACACATACACACATCAAGACAAGAAAGAAGAGGGGTGCCTAGTCAGGAAGGGGATTAGTGGGAGTGGGAGGACAGGAATTGGTAATGAGGGGGTGAATACAATAAAAATATGTTATGTATATGTATGAAAATGTCATAATGAAATCCATTATATATAATTTATTCCAGTAAAACCATTAAAAGAATAATTCTATGTTTGACTTTCAACTGCTTAAGATATATTAAATTGTCTCATAATAACAAACTCAAGCTAAGCATTATTCATTACCCTTTTCCCAATTTGGCTCCTGTCATTTTCTCAGCTTTATTTCCAGCTTCTTCATGGAACCTCTATATGTAAGACTATATGACTCAGTGCTAACCAATCATGCTCTCCTTCTCAAATGTAGCAATACTTTCCTACTTCAACAACCTACTGCCTTTTCTCATTATCTTGAATTCTGCTTCACTGAAACAAGTGCCTTTCTTTATGTTTCAAACACCCCAAGAAAAGCACTGTAATTTGTGCTTGTCATACAATTGTTCAGAGTAAAGGAAGCCGAAATTCAAGGTAACACAGTGAATTTGGGACACAAGGGTCTCAGAACCCAACAAGAAGCTAATAAGAGAAATAGCACCTGGAAAGGCTCAGGCCTTAGAAATACCTTCACCTTAGCAAGAGACAAGGCCACGGGATTTCCTGACCTTATCAACCCTGACAAACATATACCTGTTCTTTCATCTCTAGTTCATCCCTTCAATGGCAAGCGTATCCTATTAGTTCCTTAGGTGAATAACCTCAGAGTGATCTTAGACACTTTAATACATTTAAAGAGATACTTTTTTTGGTCTTTTTGAGATTAAAGAGATTTTTTAAAAGTTTGGCAATGAAGTGGTAACAAAAACACAGAAATATGAAGCACATAAAAATATTTATAGTTTTCCATTGGCAGTAACCTACAAGACACAGTATAGGAAAGTACTTTCTAAATTGGACATCAGTTGCTCAGGAAGAAAGGTTAACAATCAACAAATGGGACCTCATTAAACTAAAAAGCTTCTGTACAGAAAAAGAAACAATCAAGAAGGTAAAGAGAAAACCCAGAGTTGGAGAAAATCTTCATCAGTGACACATCTGACAGAGGTTTAACATCCAGGATATATAAAGAACTAAAAAAACAAAGAATTAAGAAAACAAATGACCCAATTAAAAGATGGGCTAAAGATCTAAACAAAGAGTTCTCGAAAGAAGAAATAAAGATGGCTGAGAAACATTTTCAAAAGTGTTTGGACCTTTGGCTTATCTTCACAGAGGCGGAACTGGTAAAAGAAAGGAGACAGGGGCTCCTCCCAAGCCTATGTGACCCCTGACGAACAGATCCTCAAACGACCTTAAGAGTAAAATTAATTGGTTTATCTGGACCAAATGTATGGCCTTAAACACCCAAAAGGAAAGTATAACCAAAGATTAAAGAGGCCAATATAATTTCATAAGAGTCCACATGTATAGCCAAAGGCTACACAACAAGCAACAATGCCAGACAGGCGATACCTTCTTTTGAGTTGTTGGCCAAGGTGGCCAAAGGGATTCCCTTTGGAATAGTAAGAATAGTTACTTTGGATAGTAAACCAGCATAGAACTGGGAAAATGAACAGCAGACCCCAATCTTATCTAAAGGAATATTGACAACTGATTGCTGCTATATGAGGAACAGCTGACCCTCCTGAAACAAAGACTGCTAGACAGGCTGACTAGATTCACCAGAAAGGCAAGTAGTAGGGAGTGGCTGGGGGTTCCCAACAACACAGCAGACAGTAGCAGGGATATCAGAGTATAAGGGCTCTAGAGCGGGGAGGCAGGCTATGGGAGGGTGCTATCTGGGAAGTGAGTGTTACAAAAAAAGTGTTCAACACTGTAGTAATTAGGGAAATGCAAATTAAAACCACCTTAAAATTTCATCTTACCCCAGTCGTTCTGGCTAAGATCAAGAGAACAAATGATGCCAAATGCTAGCGAGGATGTGGGGAAAGGGGAACCCTCATCCAGTGCTGGCAGGACTGCAAACTTGTGCAACCCCTATGGAAAGCAGTGTGGAGAGCTCTTAAATAAAACTAAGAATGAGGGAGCTGGAGATATAGCTCAGCAGTTAAGAGCACTGGCTGCTCTTGCAGAGGACCTGGGCTTGATTCTCAGCACCCACATGGCAGCAAACAACTGTCCTAACTCCAGGGGATTTGATACCCTTGTTTGACCTCTGCAGGCATTGCATGACACGGGTGCACTTACATAAATGCAGGCAATACACTCATACACATAAAATAAAAATAATAAAATATTTAAAAAAACAGAACAACTAAGAATGAACCTATCATTTGAACAGGTTATACCACTCCTTGGCATATACCCAAAGGACTCATCCTATTGCAGAGGTACTTGCACAATCATGTTTGTTGTTGCTCACAACAGCTAAGAGATGGAAGCAATCTAAGTGTCCCTCAGCTGACCAGTGGATAACGAAAATTTGGTATATTTATACAATGGAGTTATACATAATGGTAAAGAAAGACAAAATCATGGAATGTGCAGGTAAATGGATGGAATTAAAAAATGTTATACTAAGTGAAGTAACACAGACTCAGAAAAACAAAAGATGTCTGTTCCTCCCCATTTGTGGATCCTAGAATCAAATCCTTATATGTAAGTATATATATCCTGATGTAACTGCAGGAACCAGGAAAATGGGAGAATCAGGGAGGTTAAGGGAAAGAAGGAACCCAAGAGAGAAAAACAGTAAGAGATAGGTGTTACTAAGGGGGAAATGTGTAAAATGGGGGTAGTTAAATGGGAGGGCAGGAGGAAGGCTATACAAGGAACTATGGGGATGATAAAGGGGAAGAAGGAGCTCAAGAAAGGTAGGACCATAGTAGACAGGAATTATCAAGGGAGAAATGGGGGAAATGGGGATACTTTAAATGGGAAGAATGGGAAGGGAGGATAAGACAGGAAGAGAGAGAGAAGACATAAATAATGCCTAGCTAGAACAAAAACCAGAGGTAATCATATTAGTCTGAAAACCTACTAAAAAATTACACATACAATATCTCTACATGAGTCCATGTGTATAATTAAAGGCTACATAACAAGAAGTAGTGCCAGACAGGAGAAACCTTTCTTTGAGTCGTTGGCCAGGGTGGTCCAGGAGACTGCCAAAATTACATAGCCTATTGCCATAGTCCTTGATTGCCTCCCAGAATTTGAAGGTAAGATCCTATTGTTGAAGACAGGACATACTTCAGACACAGGATTTGGAATAATGGAGATGAAAGAGACCTGGAAGTCACCTCCCCTGAAGGCTAGCTCTCATAGGTTTGGAGAGCACTCTTCAAGCCGGTAAGGGAAAGCATCAATCAATTGTCCAATACCAGCTTCAAGGCCTAAAAACCACACCAATGACCAGCACAGCAAATGACATTGGTGTAGTAGTGGCACTTTTATCTTGGAGTAATGAACCTAATTGGACCCTAAAGCCCACTCAATGGGAGGGAAATCATGTATGGTACTGTAAACCTAGACAAATAAACATAGCTGGAGAGGTCATCGATCTTGAGAGAAAAGCCCAAGGCTGTCATATCCCTAGACAAAAGTAATTTCTTACTATGTACAAAATATGAATCCTTAAATTTACAGACAAGTATCCCAGTCACCACTCCTCAAAGATACTTCTTTTACAACAGACAGATTATTTCAGAGTTCCACCACTGGTCACACACAGACACTGTGAATTGCCCAAGTCTAAGTGACACATATACAATGCAACCTCTACACCTAAGGTTCACAAAACATAGAACTAGGGATGAAGAGAACACTAATGCATTTTTCAATTCTCATTAATTAAGTTCCCTCATGCAACAGAAGGCCAGGAAAACAAAAGGTCACAAATGGCCAAAATGTAAAGAATAAGAGTCTACAGAGTGTGAGTCCTTGGACAGGACTCTTACATGAAAATTTGCCCACCCAGGACTCAAGGATCACTGCGGAAGAAGGGATAGAAAGATTTTTAAGAGCCAGGGAGGAGGGGCATGGCCATACAGAAATGGTCCTACAGGCACCTGGGTGCCTTCTCATACAAACCTACAGCAATGGTGTTAGCATGCACAAGACCCATGCAAATTCAAGCAGGCAAAAACGCCAGCACAGAACTGCGGGAAAGCCCCAATCTTAGTTGAAGAGTTTTGGTAGCTGATAAGTGCTTGGGTGAGGAAGATCTGATTCTCTCTCTTCCTCCGCCCCCTCCCCGCCTTTTTTTGTGTCTTTTTGAGACAGGGCAGCTGGTCTGCAACTCACTATGTAGATCAGGCTGGTTTCAAACTTACAGAGATCCACCTGCCTCTGTCTCCTGAGTACTGGGATTAAAAGCCTGGCTAAGAGCTGATCTTCTTAGACCTCAGTGGATGAACTTGCACTGAGGGACATCTAGGGACACTAACTTGACATGATAGGCCTTAAGACAAATGACCAAATGTAGGAAGGGGGGGGGGGGGCCTATGGGAGGGGGCCAATAGGGAAGGGGGTATAAAGATTAGGAAGTTCTGTATGAAATACACAAAAATTCAATAAGAAATTAAAAATCAATAAAAATTTTAGAAAAAAATTTTAAAGAATGCAAAAATATATAGTTTTCATTGTTTTTTAGTTTTGATGCTTAAGGACCTCATGCATTCTGGGCAAGTGTTCAACCACTGACCTATACTGCCAGTCCCACATTTTACTGTACATGATAGATCCCAGGTTATAAAAATATAAATCTTAAACTGGACATGGTGGAACATGCCTTTAATCCCAGTATTTGGGAAGCAGAGGCATGTGAATCTGTGAGATCAAAAGCAGCCTGATCTACTAAGCAAGACAGGGTAACAGGGAGACCTGTCTCAAAAGGACCATATATATATATATATATGAAAGAAAACAAATAGTGACTGTAGAATGGAAGGGCTAGAATTAAATTTTCATCTTTTATGGATGGAAGTTTAAAAACTAAAATATAAAGGAAGAAAGCAATAAATATAATGTATAATTTAAGACTAAATGAGGTACGTTCAAGAGAAACAAAATTTTCTGAGAAACAGAAAATAAGGATGAAAAGTAGGGTAGGTTTTAAAAATACAAATCACATACTACTACTTAATCTTCAAGCAATGTACATACATTAATTTAAAGTTGTATCAAATGTAGAAGTACCAGGGACACTAAACATAGAAAATAAAGTCTCTTTTACTGTCCCTAATCCAAAGTATCTTTTTGGAAAGTTTGTTTTCACATTCAATTTTCCATGATAAAATTAATCTTCTGGGGCAGAAAGATTGTAAGAGCCAGAGGTGGTGGATGACCACAAAGAAACAGAGTTTTTCAGAAAGTTGGTCAGTTATCATATGAACTCAGGAATGGTGACAGTATGCCCAAATACCATGCAAACTCAAACCAAACAAAATCTCAGCACAGACATGAAGCGGTAAGAAGCTCCAACCCCACCTAAGGAAACTGTGACAATAGCTGCTGGAAGGGGCAGAGACAGATTCTTTCAAGCATGGGACTCTTCCCAGACTCTAGTGGATGGAATCTCACCGAAGGACATTTGGAGACACAAATTAGATGCTATAGGACTTACTTGGGCAAGAGCAATAGGGGAGGTAGTGAATAGGTTTGGGAATCTAAATACCATCAAACTATATTGTATAAAAATTGCAAAAACTCAGGCTGGAGAGATGGCTCAGCAGTTATGGGCACAGGCTGCCCTTGCAGAGCACCTGGGTTTGGGTCTCAGTACCCACATAATAGGTAACAACCATTCCTAACTCCAGTTCCAGGGAATCCGACACACTCTTCTAGCCTCTGCAGACACTGCACTACACAGGTGCGCCTACCTACATGCAAGCAATACACTCATTCACATAAAATAAAAATAGACAAAATATTAAAAAAGAAAATTGCAAAAATTCAATTAAAAATTAACCTTCTAAAGAAGAAATCAGGAATAAATAATGTAGAATATTACTCAAGGGGAAAAGGTAAATAATTTTAGGACTAGATTAACTGGCACTTATGCTCAATATTTTAGCATTCATTCATTCACGAGGAAGGAAGGTGTCTAAAGGAAGCCTAAAGTTCAATGATATTAATAAAAATTTACCACATAGCTTAAAATTTATTATCTCAAGTATATTTTTCTGAAGAAAAATTCTTTCAAAAACTTCACAATACCCATACCCAAAACAACAGTAAAGCAAAGCATTAACAAGGTAACTGACGCCTTGTACTATGATGTATACTGCTCTGTCTGCTAACTTTTGGGGAGGAAGACATTTATTCCAAAGAAAAATCTTTCATTCTATCTAACAAATGAATGACATGTGCTACTGGGATGAAGTCCGTTTACGATTAAAAACAAATGGTGAGGGATTGGTAAGGGAGGAGGGGGAAGTAATTGTCCCCTGCCTCCACACATTCCCCAGGGCCACCAGGACTCTGGCACTCTTCCCCATCCCCACCCCTGGGCCTCAGTTTCCCCAAATGGTGCATGTAAGAAACCTGAGGGAGGAAGGGGAGGGTGTTTGGTAAGGAAGTCAAGGTTTCAACCCAGCTCTGGGTCCTC
Source organism: Nannospalax galili (assembly GCF_000622305.1). Taxonomy (NCBI): domain Eukaryota; kingdom Metazoa; phylum Chordata; class Mammalia; order Rodentia; family Spalacidae; genus Nannospalax; species Nannospalax galili. The sequence continues at coordinate 2,354,145 of NW_008336314.1, forward strand.
CTTATCCCAAACCCGAGCCCTGGATTACCAGTTTGTCCAAGTGACACAAGGGACACGAGGGAGAAAGAAAAGGGCTGTTTGCAAGGAAGCCAAGGTTAAATCTGAGTTCAGGGTCCCCCCTACCCCATCAGAGCTTCAGTTTACCCAAGCCATGCAGAGTACCCCAGGGGAGGGCTTGCAAGGACCAGCTGAGCTGGGAGGAGGGAAATCCCCTCCCTTCCTCTCCGAATGCAACCTGCCCACGAGCCTACCACCCAGCAATTCCATAAACCTCCATTGGGTTGCAATGCCTTGGTTGGCTAAGGGCATGCAAGGGTGTCATTTTCCTGGCCTTGTAATTTTCCCTCACCAGGCCTGCTTGCAGGTGTTGTGGGGCATGGACCAGGACCCTGGCAAAAGATCCTGGTTACTTTGAGGAAAGATGACAATGGAAGAAGGGAAAGTGTGGACTCAACCCAACTCCCCCTGCCTCCTTCTCTCCCACTTCCTCTTGGTTCTGGGAGAGGTCTACAGAGGGAGGGGAAGGGAAGAGGAGACAGGAGGGGACAGACCATCCAGGCCTGGTCAGGCCTACTGGGTTCTGCCTACAGTAGGTGCCAACCGAGGACCTGACTGCATGTAAATCCACTGCGTAGGGGAAGCAGGAAGCAGGGGGTGTGGGCTGCAGCCTCAATTTCTCCTTCTGAACCCTTTTGGATGGGGAATGCCCAACCTCACTTTAGCTTTAATTGAGTGGCTATCTCAGAAGGGGGTCCATCTGCCTCAAAATACCATTATCCTTACCTTAGGATCGTTTTCTTTTTTGTCTCTCTTTTTAAACAGGATCTCACTATAAAGCCCTCCCTGACTGGCCTGGAATTCAGAGATCCACCTACCTCTGCCTCCAGAATGCTGGGGTTAGAGGTGTACAACATCATGCCTAGCTATTTTCCATTTACTATTATTACTGTTACCGTTTTATCTCACAGGCTGGTCTTGGTCTGTTTATTGTTTTGTTTTGGGGTTTCAAAGCATTGATTGCCCCCTATGTCTTCAAATACACACTTGTTATTTTTTTTTTCATACAATGAATTAAAAGTACCTTTTCAGATGGGTGTAGCAGTGCACACCTTTAATCCCAACGCTCGAGGCAGATGCAGGTGAATCTCTTTTGAGTTTCAGGCCACCCTGGTCTACATAGGGAGTTTGGGATAGCCAGGGCTAAATAGTGAGATTCTGTCTCAAAATAAAAATAAGTTTCAATAACCAAAAACAAACAAACCAAATGTTAACACTGCTTCAATTTTATAAAATGAAATATACCTGGAGATGTTACTCCTTGCTTTTTCTTCCCTTTATTTTATTTTGTTTTTCAGACGGGGTCTCTCTGTAGCCCCAGCTGTCCTGGAACTCACTGTGTAGACCAGGCTGGGTTCGAACTCACAGAGATCCACCTGCGTCCGCCTCCCAAGTCCTGGGATTAAAGGCGTGTCCCGCCACACCTTGTTTTCCTTTTTTATAAAGACAAGGTCTCACTTAGTAGCCCTGACTGGTCTGGAACTTGATGTGTGGAACAGGGTCACATTGAACTCAGAGATTTGCATAACTTTGCCTTCTAAGCACTACAATTAAAGGTGGGCCCAGCTACTGCTTCAATTTTAACTATACAAATTTTACCACTTCAATTAAACTAATTTAAAAACAGACCTGAAGGGGCTGGGGCTGGAGAGATGGCTCAGTAGTTAAGAGCACTGGTTGCTCTTGCAGAAGACCCCAGTTCAGTTCCCCACACCACACGGCAACTAACAACTGTCTGTAAGTCCAGTTCCAAGGGATCCAATGCCCTCTTCTGGCCTCTGTGGACACTACACGCATGTGGTGTACTTACATATACACAGGTAAAACACTCATAACGTAAAAATAAAAAACGGGCTAGAGAGATGGCTCATCAGTTAAGAACACTGAATGGTCTTGCAGAAGACCCGGGGGTTCAGATCCCAGCACCCACATGGCAGCTAACAACTGTCCGTAACTCCGGTTCTAGGAAATCTGACGCCCTCTTCTGACCTCCGTGGGCATTTCATGACACGGGTGCACTTCCATACATGCAGGCAATACACACGTACACATAAAATAAAAATAAATAAAATATTTAAAAAATAAAATAGCAGAAAACTCCACAAAAGACATACCTGTACTCTGAATCTCCATGTTGATCCAACAGGAATTCCAGGAATTGGTCCATAATGATTGGAGGGGACAATAGTACATTCTTTCGTTCGACCAACACAAGCCATTCCCTGTAGTCATGAAACAAATTGTTTGAGAAATCAATTATGTAAAGTTTATTTGAAGACCTCAAGTCCCAGAAGATGTAAAACAGAAACCCATTTATTGATACAATTTAAGTATTACTAATGTGAACAATTAAATTGCTCAATCTTTTCTATCACTGCTACTAATAGTGAAATATTACTTACTATGTATAAATTACTACTAGGAAGAAAAAAAAAGATTTACCCTGCCCCAGTCTCTTCGGCTTTCAGTACTAGCTGAGGGCATTTTTGCTTTCTTTTTACTCATCTTGAGTCTTTCACCAGCCTTTACAACCTCACTGGAATCAGTTTTACAGGAAGGACAATACCTTTAAAGGAATAATACTAATTAAAAAAAAAACAAAGAAAATTTGAGAACATCATTTTAACCCCAGTGGCAGAATAATGACCTTTCTACATTGTGACAAGTATCAAGATGTACCTGGTTTTATTACAGAGCATCAACTGTCACTGAAGTATTACACTTTTCAAAATATTTAGATTAAGCAATGAAAAAATTCTTGTCATATTTTTAGAGAACTTACAAGTTTTAGTATTATAAATCCTTAAATTCAGTTCAAAAGCCAGAAAAAAAAAAACACCTGAGATTCAAATGTTGAAAACTTTAAACTTATCACTAACTCCGAAAAAAGAAATTATTCACTTAAAATTCTTATTATGTAACTCCAGTCCCAGGGATCCAAAAGCCTCTTCTGACCTCCATGGGCATTACACAACACGGATGTACTTACCTACATGCAGGCAATATATGTATACACATAAAATAAAAATAATAAAAAATTTTTTTTAAATTCTTATTATGAAAACTAGAAGAATTCTAGGCCCAACATTGAAACTGTATAATTGATACATATTCCCAACTTGGTTATTAGAATTTTTAGAATTAAAACCAAAAAAATACAAGGGGCCAGTCAGATGGTTCAGAGGGTAAAGATGCCTGCCGCCAAGTCTGCTGATGTGAGTTCAGTTCCCAGGACCTGCATGGTGGAAAGAGAAATGACTCCCAAAGTTGTCCTCCGAACTCTACACATGTATATATTTAAATGTCATAATTATAACATACGCACAGGATGTAGCTCTGTGACAGAGAGCTTACCTAGCATGAGCAAAGCCTGGGTTTAATTCTCAACACCAAAAAAAGAGACAATTGTACGGGACATCGAAGACGTCAGTTTATATTAGCTTTATCTCTAGCTCTGTTCTGGTTTTCTATATCTGTCTGTCCCTTCTCATAAGCTGCCTTAGATCTTTTCTAAAAGCTTGTCTATACAGTGAGATAAGGCTACTCTGTGTCACCAATAACTGAAAACTTTGCAAGTATTCCATTAAAGGCCACTGCCCAATTCATCTTAAATTTGTCTGTATTTTTATCTCATAATTATCTATTCCCTATAAGCTTTAGCACAAAGAACATACCTAAGCCCACTAGTCAGTCCTAATCTGCACTACAGGAAAGAAAATGTAAACATTTTGGCTCCCTCAGCTTGAAAAAATTATCTCTGAAAGGGCACCAAATATAATAAAATTCTTCCCACTATGTGAATGGGCTTGCCTTTTAGAAAAACAGGTATACTCCATTGAAATAAGAAAAAATAAAAACAGGAGACCTCAGAGGAATCATAGTTACTACCCATGATAAAAGTCCAATTGTGATCCTGCAAATTAATGGTAGGTGGTAACAAAAAGGAGTTATAGCCCTCCCTTCTCTCTTTATTTTGCTTTACATTTTAAAAATTATACCTATTATTGTGTGTGTGTGTGTGTGTGTGTGTGTGTGTGTGTGTGTGTGTCAAAGCGAGTACATGCCATGCACACATGCAGAGATCAGAAGACAACTTGGGGGAACTGGTTCTCTCTTTCTACCATGTGGGTTCGGTGGATTGTCAGGTTTGGCAGCAAGTAAGTGCCTTTTATCCTCTGAAACAACTCACTAGCCCTCTTCCCCTTCTTTTACCCCCTTAGCTTCTATAATAACACAGCTATCACATTTCCAATAAGCTGGGAGACAACCAAAGGAATGAAGAGCAGTCTAGTCTTCACACAGATGCCAGCTAGCCACTTGTGCCATCAGTACTTCCCCTGACTTAAGAATCTTCCTTGGCAGCAGTATGTCCCATAGTTTAAAAAGAAAAACACCAGGGCTAAAGATATGGCTAAGCAGTAGGAGTGCATATTGCTCTTGTAGAGGGCCAGAGTTCAGTTCTCAGCACCCACATCAGGAAATTTACAATCACCTATAACTCCAGTTTCAGGGAATCTTACTCCCCCTTCTGGCCTCTGTAGGTACTGCACTCATGTACACAAACCCAAACACACTCCCCCCCCACACATATCACAAAAAATTTTAAAAGACAATTCCTTAATGTGATTACTGAAAAAGTATAAACTTTGAGTACATTTTTCCTAGTGTTTTTTCTAACTGGTTTGTTTTGTAGGTAGTTATCATTACACATGTAAGTTTAGATTTTGGAAAGTATATTTAATCCTGAGGTCTTGTTCTACTTAGAAACTTCCTAAAATTAGATTATAATATCAATATGAAGCACTGTTAGGCTTTTGTATATACTAAGTACTATTAATAATTACTAATAACAATAGGGTATCTAACACAGATGGGGGAGAGCCCCCATAAAGACTTATTAGAAGAAGCCATATTTAAGTGAAAAACTGAAGGATGAATATTATATATCTTGGAGCCAAGCATATGAGGAAAATGCTTTCAGGAGAAAAATGAGTCAAGTATGAAAACAGAGAGAAGAAAAGCATATGAGTTGAGCAGGGCATGGTGGCGCACACCTTTAATCTCAGCACTCCGGAGGCAGAGGCAGGTGGATCTCTGTGAGATAAATGTCAGTCTGGTCTACAATAGGAAGCTCTGGGCCAACTGGGGCTACAGGGAGACCCTGTCTCAAAAACAAAACAAAACAAAAGTAATATAAGTTGAAAAGATATTCAATATTAAAATACTAAAGAGTTAAAAGCTAGGCCAGGCGTGGTGGCGCACGTCTTTAATCCCAGCACTCGGGAGGCAGAGGCAGGTGGATCTCTGGGAGTTTGAGGCCAGGCTGGTCTCCATAACGAACCCAGGCCAGCTGGGGCTACAGGGAGACCCTGTCTCAAAAAGACAAAAAAAAAAAAAGAGTTAAAAGCTATCTAATCAGGGTAGAATGTAGTGTATGTTGGGAAATAGGAGATGAAAGCAGTATGACACAGATGGAGGATCAACTAATATTATTCGGGGGTCACTTAAGGCCTCTGAAGCAAAAGTATAACAATAAAATTTGCACTTAAATTTTTTTTGATACATTAATTTTTATTTTTATGTGTCTGAGCATTTTGCCTGCACGTATTTAAGTGCGCCTAAGTCATGCAATGTCCACAGAGGCCAGAAGAGGACACTGAATCCCCTGGAACTGGAGTTACTGATGGTTGTTAGCCACATGTGGGTGGCTAAGAACCAAAGCCAAGTCTTCTGCAAGAGCAGCCAGTGCTCTTAACCACTGAGCCATCTCTCTAGCCCTTGAAATTTGCACTTGTGAATGAACAGACTCCAGGCTGGAGCATAAGTAGTCTGCTTAAAAATCTGGAGGTAGAACCCAGCTCATAATTGTTAGAATAATTGAATAAAGATATAAAGGACAAGAAACCACTGAGTATGACATTCTGAACACTCTTCTTTTGGGGGTTAAAACATATAACACATTTGATTCTTTGCAAAACAAGAGCAACTAAAAAAAAAAAAAGAACCCTGGTGATCATACCAGTACTCTTCTTCTGGGATTTTGTCCAAAGGTGGACTCAGGCAGTAAATATGATAAGCCATGTTACACTCATCACACAGAAGCTGCATGTTGGGTTCCCGTTTCTCTCCACATTTATGACAAGAACACATGTGACATTTCTTATCTGGGTTTCCACCACACAGGTCACATTCTGGGTCATTTTTCCCTAATAAGAATAAAAGAATGAAAAAAAAAAAGAACAAAAGCATGAAACTATTATCTTTTTACATGTATTAATATCATAAAGAAAAATCCATAAAACAGCATACAACTTTTTAAATGACAAAAAACCCCCCAAAACAATAGCCCACAATGAGGTGTACTAAATGACTCAGGGCTGAAGAGATGGCTCAGTGGGTAAAAGTACCTGCTGTGAAGCTTGGTTACCTAAGTTAGATACCTGGAACCACAAGGTGTAAGGAGAGAAGTGACTCCCACAAGTTGTTCTCTGACCTCCAAACTTGTATGTGTGCATGCACACACACCCACAAATAATAAAATAAATATTAAAAAATAATAAATGCCTCACCCTAGGTTTATGAAATTAGAAGTTCAAGAAATGGGTCAAGGTATGTCAGTGAGAAATATAATGGCACTTAAACAGGGGATTATGTATATTTTTGCCTTAAATCTGCATTATGTATGTATTAATCCACAGAGTTCTCCAAATATGCACCAACATTCCCACGGGCAGTACAGAGAACTTGATACCTAAGAAACCCTTTGGGTAAGGACATAGAGGAAATGTCATACTATTGTTAAGAATATACATCAACAAGCCATTTGAAAGGCCATCTGACAATACTCAGAAAAAACTTACTGCAAGGTATTCATTTTTCTGTTTCTATAACCTTGACAATAAATTTGTATGGTCTGCAGTTTTATACCACCTCCAAAGTTATTCAATAATCATTAAAATTAAAATTTCACCACATACAATAATATTAAGTCTAAGCCCAAAAGAAAACGTCATACTTAAGAACTTTCCATCTGCAAAGGAAATCGGATGGGCTCCAGGCTTCTCAATCTTGAAGATTTCATTTACAAACACCACCCTGCAGTCATTTAATGTTCCTTCAGAACCCCTGTTTAAAAAAAAGAAATGTTAATTTCTACCAGCAAAATCTAAACCACATGTAAACCACACTCCCCCTCCCCTCCTCTTCTTCCTTCTCATCTTCCTCCTCCTCCCCCTCTTCCTCCTCCATCTCCATCATTTTGGAAACTCACTGTATTTTTCCCCCTTACAAATTGAGGCTATGGCTACTCCAACTACTCTGCACTATCAATTTTAATAGTAGGAAAGTCCAATTGTTGTAACTTAATGCTCAAAGTTAGATATACTTTAGGGTGCTATCAGGAAGAGACAGAGACTTCATAGATTATCTAGTAAGTAGCAGCTGTCACATAAAATTAGTAACTAAATAAAATGTTACCCTGTCAATTAAAATTAAAGATCAGTGCATATTTCAGTAAAGTCCATTTTGAGGCCAAAAAAAAAGATGGTCTCTTTAGAAATCTTTTCAACTATGAAGCCACTTACTACTTTTAATTTATACTCATTTCCATATTCTTCAGTTTCCTACTATGAATGTGAACTTATTTTATTATTTGTATGTGTTTGGGCCAATGTGTAGATGTGTGCACATGGGTACAGGAGCTCACAGTGGATCTCCTGCAGCTGGAGTTACAATCAGCTGCGAGTCACCCCACTTGGTGCTGGGAATCACAACTGGGTCCTCTACAAGAGCATCCTGTGCTCATAAACACTGAGTCATTGTTTCAGTCCCATTTTTCCTTCTCAATCACAGCTATTGCTTTGTATTTGGAAGACTATTATTAGGTGCATATATATTTAACTTTTAAACCATCTTAAATATTTGCGTTTGTTTCAAGTAATGCATTCTGAACTGCATCTAGTTTTGGAACAAGGCAGCGTCCCATTTGCTCAGACTTTCTCTAGCCTCACCTTTTCTATTAAAATTTTTAAAAAATATTTTATTTTTATTTTTATTATTATTATTATTATTATGTATGTGTGTATTGGGCGGAGGACAGGAGAGGCTGTCGGATCCCCCAGAACTGGAGTTAGAGACAACTGTTAGCTGCCATGTAGGTGCTGGGATTCGAACCTGGGTCTTCTGCAAGAACAGCCAGTGTTCTTAACTGCTGAGCCATCTCTCCAGCCTTCTATTAAAAATTTTAATGTAAAATATAACACAGAATACTACATAGATAAATGAATAGTTTAGCCAATTGTGAGGTACACATCCGTTGTTATCAGTCCTGACATTGTAGCAGACAGAACTGCCAGTTACCTCAAGAGCCCTAGACATTCCCCCTCCTTCCCAGTAACCATTTCTTCATACCCTCTCAAGAGCTGTATTTACCATAATTTTCTTTATTCTTACCTGTCTACCTCCTATAGTTGTACCTATACTTTAACCCTCTAATCCATAGATTCCCATATCATCATTTTCTTCCTTAAAACTTGCTACAGAACCCCAACCATTGGTTCAAATTTTCTGTTTTTTCCATCAGGAAGCATCTAATTGCTTCTTTTCCTGTCATGACAGCAGCCACTGACACTCAATGTCTAGGTTTACTTATGTATTAGAGACTGGAAAATGTTGATATTTTAGTTTTATAATTTCCTTTCTTATTTACTTGCTGGGAAAAGAAAACTCTAGAGAAACTTCAAAGAAAAACATTTTCAGGTATTTGATGATGTGATACAGAATAGGCAGATGTAGTGTTTATTTGGAGAAAAAATTTAAAAGCTCTCTAAAGTCTTATGTAAGTGACCAACAGGGTTCTGTATTACTATGAACCCATAGACTTAAATATTCCACATATTTTCATCTACTGTAATTATTTCCCCTTTCTATGTTCAAAGTGTCTCATTTTTGACAAATGAGAACTTTCAACTGACTCCCAATTTCTTTTAACAAGAACTTAGCAGTCTTTGTGGCTTTCCTTATTTATGACAAGATGTTCCAAGGTTTATCTTGTATATTTTCTGCTCCCAATCTGGAGTCCCTATATTCAAGAGCCATAAAGCTCAATGTTTTTGAAGACGTCATCAAAACTCTGGCAGCTAAAATCTAACATGAAAGTAGATTACTGGTTGCCTGAGACAAAAGGGCGAAGGGTCAATTTAATAGAGATAATATGGAAATATGGAATAATAAAAAGATCTTGAGCCTGGCGTGGTGGCACACACTCATAATCCTAGAACTCAGGAGAGGCATAAGCACGCCAATCTCTGTGAATTCAAGGCACCCTAGTCTACTGAATTTCAGGCCAGCCATGGCTACACAGCAAAACCCTGTTCCAAAACAAAACAAAACAAAACAACAAAAGATCTTGACTACAATGGTGTCATCAGTCTATATATTCTCTAATGTTGACTAAAAGAACACTTCAACACAATGGGAAGGACTTCTCTGGGAGTATCTCCTCTCTTACTTAACCTTATCACCAAAGTTAATCTTACACTTTGAGATCATTTAACACTATTTAATCTGCCTTCCTACCATATAATCAGCTTACTTTCTATTTAGCTAGCCTTTAGGAAAACAATGTAAACTATCTTACTAGGCTTTGGGGTCCTCTTGTAATCAATCAACTTTTACAAGCTAAGCTAAGCACATAGTATGGGAATCACTTATTAATGGACATAATTTGGACTAATGACTTTTAATTAACCCCAGCACAATCAATCACTCTTGGGCCTGATGACTAGGGAAATCTCCTTGGCAACCTCAGTTTGGAACTCCAACCAACAAGATCTGAGAACAGATCAGGCTCACTCTTAGTTTAAAAGATGCCCTCAATCAGGCATCTAATGGCTTAGAGAAACACTCAAGCTGTCAGAGTAGCCTCATGACAGGTAGTTTAGCTTCCTACAGAATAAGTGATCTGAGAGAATATACCAATGAGAACTGTTATCTTCTTTATAATTTAATCTGAAGTTGGTATATTTCTACTTCCATAATATTCTGCTGGTCTGAAAGTCACCTTGATATAGGAGGGAGGTACAGAAGGGTGAATACTGGAAAACAGGAATCTCCTGGGGCTCATTCTAAAAAAAGGCTACCATACTTACTGTTCTCAAATTGTAGGACCTGGGACAGTCATATATCCTCTACATTCTTCCTTTTACAAAGTCACTGATATCACACAGTTCTTAAGGGAAAAACTTACTATATAACCTAGGCTGGCCTTGGACTCACAACTATTCTTGTGCCTCAGCCTCCTGAATGCTAAGATTATAGGTATGAGCCACTAGGCTTCACTTGAAAATTATTTCTTACTTTTGAGAGAGATTCATATGAGTACTGTATTTACATCATTTCGATCCTCTGAAACTCCTCTTACACCCTGCTCAATTTCGTGACCTCTTCTTTATTGTTATACACACACACACACACACACACAAACACACACACACACACACACACACAAACTTATTTATTGAGTCCATTTAGTGGTGCTTCTATGCACATGTGTTTAGGGCTGACCACTTGGGATTAGATTAACCTATCAGGGAGTTCATCCCTGAAGGAAACTGATTCTTCCTCTCTTAGCAGCCACTGATTACCTATAGCTCTTCAGAGGTGGGTGTTGTGGTATTTCTCCCATCCACATTGGCATGTCAACTGGTGGTGTCATTGTATAGGTCTTGTTTAGGAAACCACACTGCTGAACAACTTTCCTCTCATGTCTAGAGGACACTAACAGCAGGTGTCCTGGTCCTCTTACAGTCTTTCCATCCCCCCTTTCATGATGTTTCACAAGTCTTAGGTTTATGGGTTGCATTATAAATATATCAATTGCAGTTGGACACCCCACTGTCACTTATTCTCTGCACCTGTTGTGAATCTCTCTAACAGTATCCATTTGTTGCAAAAAGAAGCTTCTTTGATGAGGGGTAAGAGTTACATTTATCTGTGGGTAGTCATTATTTAGAATACAGTCAGAAATTATATTGGTTTTGGGAAATGGCAGTAATAGGTTCCCCTCTAGTGTCTGCGACCTTTCCAGCCACAGGTGCTTGGCTAAGTTTACAGTACAAGGCATGAATTGCCTCCTACTGAGTGGGCCTTAAGTCCAATTGGGCAGCTGCTGATTACTCCCAAAATAAAAGTGCCACTACTGCACCATTAGGGATATCTTGCTGAGTCAGCCACTGTTGTAGTCGGTATGCTTTAGAGCTGGGTAGAACTACTACTGATTGTTATCCTTGCCAGCTTGCATAGTGCCTTCTGATACTGTAAGACCCGGTCCTCAGGGAGGAGGCTTCCAGGTCAGTTCCAGCTTAATTCCTCCAAGTCCTGTGTCCAAAGTGCATGTTATCTTCAACATACTGGGTCTTACCTTCAAGTTCTGGAAGACAACCAAGGGCAACAGCAATAGCCTATAATGTTTTGGGAGCCTTTAGGACTTCCTTGACCAACAACTCTAAAGGACATTTCCCATGCCTGGCACTGGAGTTTTTGTAGCCAGTCTATGGGATTTTGTGGACCTGACTTGGAAATTAAAAATTTATGTTTTCACGTGTCATTCTATGGCCTTCTAGTTTATACTGTTTCTGATGAAAACTGCTCTTTTTATTTTTAAAAAGATTTATTTGCGTGTGTGTGTGTGTGTGTGTGTGTGTGTGTGTGTGTGTGTGCGCGCGCGCGCGCGCGCTCATATGCTCAAGAGCTTGCACAGGTTCAGAAGTGGGTTCTGGATCCCCATGGAGCTGGAGTTACAGGGAGTTGTGAACCTCTTGGATGTGGGTACTGGGAGCCAAACTGGAGTTCTCTGCAAGAGCAGCTAGCACTAACTGCTGAGCAATCTCTCCAGCCCCCATTGTCTTGTGTTTTAATCACTAGTTTCCTCAGTCTTATCTGTGGTATGCCACCCAGTGTTTTCTTTATACTTACTGTGCTTAGGATTTACAGAATGTCTCTCTTCAGGACTGATAATTCTACCAGTTTTAAGGAATTCTTTTGTCTACTGATTCAACCTTCTTTCTATTTGGGAGACACGGTGGTAGTTTAATGTTTCAGTAGTATGCTATGGCAAGACTGATTTACAGCTTTATTAAAATTTACTTGGGCTGTTTGCCCACAGCCAATTTTCAAACTAAGAAGCCACTTTATCACTGATCACAAATCCTAATGTTTCCCTTCTAAGGTTGGAGAAAATGTCAGTGTTTTAATTTTTAATTTATTTTATGTGTATGAGTGTTTTTGTATGTATATAAGTGTATGTTATGTTCTGTAATACACTCAAAGGTCAGAAGAGGGCATCAGATTCCCTGAAACTGGAGTTACAGATAGATGGTTGTTAGCCCTGTGGGTACTGGGAACTGAATCCAGATCCTCTGCAAAAGCAACTAGTGCTCTTACTGCTGAGCCACCTCTCTAGATCCCATTTTTACATTTTTTTGAAAACCTACATTATTTAGATTCCGCAACAGAAAGCCTAGTATTTGACAAAATTCCTAAGGTGAAAACAGAAGATTCTTGAACTATTCCAGTTATCTGCCAAAAGCTCTGCTAATTTCAATTTCTTCCCCATCCCACACACCTTCCACTGGGCTTTAAACTAGATCCAGGATTAGCAGACTCTCGAGGGCAAACACAACTACACTACCAGTGCCTTGTTAGGTTTATCCTTCCCCAGCTTCCTAACAATGAACTTCTCCTTGATACTCTCTTGTCCTCAAACATGTAACTATTTGATCTGTATATTCTAGTTTTTTTAAAGTCCAATCAAAATCCCCGTGACACACTTCACAGAATTAGAAAAATACACCCTTAAATTCATATGGAAGCACAAAAGACCCTGGATAGCCAAAGCAACCCTGAGCACAGAGAGCAATGCTGGGGGGATTACTATATCCGATCTCAAAGTATACTACAGAGCCATAGTCATAAAAACAGCATGGTACTGGTACAAAAACAGACACATATCAATGGAACATCACTGAAGATCCTAACCTGAGTACATGCAATTTCAGCTTCCTGATATTTGACAAAGGTGCCAAGAACACACAATGGAGGAAAGATAGCATCTTCAACAAATGGTGCTGGCAAAACTGGAGCTCCACCTGTAGAAGAATGAAACTAGATCCTTATCTTTCACCTTGCACAAAAGTCAACTCCAAATGGATCAAAGACCTCAGTGTGAAACTGGAAACCTGAAAATATTAGAAGAAAATATTGGCAGTAACTTATAGGATATAAGTGTAGGAAAGGATTTTCTAAATCAGACAGAAGTTGCTCAGGAATTAAGGTCAGCAATCAATAAGTGGGACCTCATTAAACTAGAAAGATTTTGTACAAAAAAAGAAACAATCAAATAAGTGAAGAGAAAATGAAGAGAATGGGAAAAAAATCTTCACTGGTGACACATCTGACAGAGGTTTAACATCCAGAACATATAAAGAACTCAAAAAACAAAGAGTCGAGAAACCAAATGATCCAATTAGCCAATTAGGGGCTAAAGATCTAAACAGAGAGTTCTCAAAGGAAGAAATAAAGATGGCTAAGAAACATCTCAAAAAGTGTTCAACATAGTAATTAGGGGAATGCAAATTAAAAAAACCCTAAGGTATCACCTTACCCCAATCAGACTGGCTAGGATCAAGAGAACAAATGATACCAAATGCTGGGGAGGATGTGGATAAAGGGGAACGCTCATTCACTGCTGGTGGGATTGCAAACTCGTGCAGCCTCTATGGAAAACAGTGTGGAGAACTCTTAAAAAACTAAAAATGAACCTACCATATAACCTGATTATACCAGTCCATGGCATATACCCAAAGGGCTCATTTTAGAGACACTTGTACAACCATTTTTGTTGCTGCTCTTTTCACAATAGCTAAGAAATGGAAGCAACCCTAAGTATCCCTCAACTGACGAGTGGTTAACAAAAATGTGGTATATTTACACAATGGAGTTCTATTCAGCAGTAAAGAAAGATGAAATAATGAAATTTGCAGGTAAATGGATGGATCTAGAAACTGTTATACTAAGTGAAGGAACAAAGACTCAGAAAAACAAATGATGTATGTTCTCCCTCATATGTGGATCCTAGGACCAAATGCCTTTAAATTCGACGTCCTTTTAATAAGATGATGATATACAGCAGTCCCTTCTGCATGAATAACTACCACCATCACAACCTCAGCTGAGCCTGATCACTAAACATAGTCACAATTGGGCTTGCTGATGGTTGTGCTCATTCATTAATGGAGTGCCAAGCAGGGTCACTGGACCCTCACCTGAGTATCCAGCCACTCTTCCCAGCCAACTAGTCCAGACTTGGAAGACAAAAGAAAAATGAGGAAGAACCCAAAATAGGGATGCTTTTGGAAGCCCTTGTCAAGAAAAGTCCAATGGACTTTCATATGAACATTTGAAAATTGCCCAGTTCTGACTTTTTTCTGGTTCCCTGTCTAGAACTTGTAATGCTAATTACTCTTGCCTTTACTTCTCCTTCATATCTCCTATTCATGATTCAAGACTTTATTCTTCCCTTAGAGACAAGAATTATGCAATCTGGGAGTCTTTTAGATAGACCCACTGAAGGGTAACTCCAATTGCCTCACCCTACGTCCCTGTTCAGCATGGAAGAACCCAGAGCAGTCGGTGTACCTATTCCCTATTGGCAATTTGGGTAACCCCTTCAGAGGATGGTGTGATAAGAATAGGAGGTAGGGACTTGCTAGGCAGTTAGGGTAAAAAGACCCCAAAGAAATGTAGCCAGTTTCTTGGCCAAAAGTCAAAATGTCCTTGGGCCTGTTAGCAACATACCCCGTTTCAAAGGTCAAAATGTCAAAAGTATTCGGGAGCTTGTATCTAATCCTTAAAAGAATTTAGGGTTATCTCTTCATAGGGGGGAATGTTGGAGGGGAGGGAGTGGGCATGGATTTGATCAAAACACCTTATATGCATGTATGAAATTCTCAATAAAGTTTTTGTAAAAATTAAAAAAAAGAAAGTGCTGTTCTGCTGCCAGCTGTCCTACCCTACCTGGAAGCAGAGGTTTTCCATGTACTTGTTCTTTTTGGTTTTTTGGGGATAGTACCTCACTATGTAGCAGGACAGCTTGGACCAATCCTCCTGTCCCAGCCTCCAGAGTGCTAGCATTACAGGTATGAATCACCATACCTGGTTTCCACATAAATGTCTTTGAAACCAATAGCTTCAAGCTGAAAAACTGCTTTTCCACTTGTTTCCCACTTATTTTTCTCTGCACATAACCGTAACAGCTTATGTAATAAACTATGTCTTTCAAGATATAAATTTAATTGACTATAATAAACCAAAATTGTAAAGCATTTAATGAACTACCAAAAAATATACTGGCTTGAAATGTGGCAGACAAAGAAGAATCCTTAAATACAGGTGAACGCCAGAAAGAAAACTGTAAAACACAGTAACATAATTTCAACAAAGGGACAAAATCTGAAATGAGGGGTTCAAGAGCTCTCCAAATAAAGCTTCACAATAATGTATTTATATAACATATACATTGTATTGTATATTACAGATTTTAAAAATCTGTGTCTGAAATATTTTCTGCTTACTTAATGTATTGTAATGAAAACTTCATCTGGCAGGAACCATTAAAAAAGCATTTCCAGATCCATAGGAACTAAATGATTTTCTTATACTTAAAGATAAGAAAGAAGCTCTCCTCCGAGTTTGGGACCTGCCCCATTCCTCGTCTTGGGGCCCAAGAAACGTGGGGAACCAATACTGCTTCTTGAACCTTTTCATCCAGACCAACTTAGTGCCTTCTCTGTGCCTCAGGAGCACTGCTTCTGAGCATGGACCTGTCCTCAACTCCCGCTGCTTCCTCGGGCCTGCAGCACCAGCCAGCCTCGTTCTGGGACGTGGGAGCTGACCTTGCCTCGTCCTGATCCTTTGCATCCAGACTAACGCAGTTCCTCAGTGCAGTCCCCAGGAACACTTGGGGCCTCTTCCCGCCCCATCTGCCTTTGCATCTCTGGGTGGCAAGGCCACGAGCTGCCCTAGACCAGCATCTTTTCTGGGCCAGGCTCCCAGGCCAGTCCAAGCCCAAATTCCTGAGGCCAAAATCATTCCTGGAGGGATCCAGACCTTAGGAGAAAGCCTGAAATCATCTGACCCTCATCTGAACTGGGCTTCTGTGGGAACTCCTAAAGACAAAATCAAACCGGCCACACGAATATAAAATCAAGGGAGAGAATTGGAAGTTTAGACGAACCAGCTTTTCATGCCCAAAAAGTAAACTACAAAGACATATAAAGTTCACAAAAAGAAGTAGACCTAAAGGTGAAGGCCTGAGTCTCACACAAGAATCAGAAATTACAAAAGAAAGTCACACGCCAAAATCACAGAGAAAAAATAACATGAAAAACCAAAAAAACATATCTCCACCAAATACCAATAGTCCTCTAGAGGAGTACAATGAGAAACCCCTAGAGATAATGGAGGACATGGAACTCAAAAGAACACCTATAAACATGATAAAATAATTCAGTGAATTAAAGGAACACTCAAAAACAGAAATCAAAGAATTGAAGGAAGATAGGGATAAACTTCTGAATGAATTCAGAAAAGAGTTAGAAATACTGAAGAATTCTCGGGCTGAAGTGAAGAAGGAAGTGAAACACTCAGAAGCCAATAAGAAACGACAGTAGAAAGCCTCACAACAGGATGAACGAAATGGAAAACAGAGTATCAAGACTGGAAGATAAAGTGGATGAACTAGACCACTAAGCAAAGATTATGAAAAATTTAAGAAATCACAAGAATGGTATAGGCAGGAATTGAGTGATACTATAAAACAACCAAACTTACGAATCTACGCATACAGGAAGGAGAAGATAATGGCATGGACCAGATCTTCAACAGAATCGTGGAAGAAAATTTCCCAAAATTAAAGAAAGACATGCCCATTAAAATACAAGAAA
>NW_008336314.1:2371406-2372417 GCF_000622305.1 Nannospalax galili
ATCACTATATCCAACCAAAATGTCTATTATAGTTGAAGGGGAAAGAAAAATCTTCCATGACATAAATAGGCTGAAGGAATTCTTGTCCACAAAACCAGCCCTTCAGAGAGTTCTGGAACCAATAAAAAGAGCTGAAGAAAGGAATGACTATACACAAAGGATTTCAGAAAGAAATCCAATGAAGATATAACTGTGGAAAAGTATAGCTACATCAAGAACGTAAACAGAAAAAAAAATGACAGGATTCAATACCCATCTTTCACTAATAACTTTAAATATTAATGGACTGAATTCCCCAGTCAAAAGACACCGACTATGTGAATGGATAAAGAATCCATCTTTTTGTTGTCTGCAAGAAACTCATCTCACTTTTAAGGACAGACACTATCTCAAAGCAAAAGGATGGAAAAAAATATACCAAGCAAAAGGCACTAAGAAAAAAGCAGGTGTAGCAATTCTAATATCTTACAAAATAGACTTTAAACTAAAACTAATCAGAAGAGATATAGAGAGCCACTTCATTCTGATCAAAGGAACAATTGACCAAGAAGATATTACTGCCATGAAAATTGATTCACCAAACTCTGGTGCAACCAACTTCATCAAAACAATACTATAGGACTTTAAGATGCAGATTAACCTCAACTCATTAATAGTAGGCAAGTTCAATACCCCACTGTCTCCATTAGATAAGTCAATAGGGCAGAGAGTTAACAGAGAGACATCTGAATTAAACAATACCATATATCAAATGGACTTAACAAACATCTACCGAGTATTCCACCCAAACACCAAAGGACATACTTCTACTCAGCACCCGATGGAACCTTCTCCAAAATCAACCACATACTGGGGCAAAAAACAAACCTCAACAAATACAAAAACATTGAAATAATTCCATGCATTCTATTAGACCACAATGCAATAAAGCTTACAATAAACACCTGAAGAAGCCCTAAACACCACACAAACACATGGAGATTAAACAACACACTCCTGAATGATGAATGG
>NW_008336314.1:2372710-2373124 GCF_000622305.1 Nannospalax galili
CAATTCCAAGAGCTGGATCTTTGAAAAGATAAACAAGATTGACAGGCCACTAGCCCAGTTAGCCAAAAGAAAGAAAGAGCACCTCCAAATCAACAGAATCAGAGATGAAAGGGGAAACATCACAACAGACACCAGAAAGATACAGAACATTTTAAGGGAATACTTTAAAAACCTATATGCTACTAAATTTGAAAGCCTAAAAGAAAAGGACAGATATCTAAAGGCATGGGAACCACCAAAACTAAACCAAGAAGAGATTAACAGCTTGAACAGACCCATAACACAAAAAGAAATTGAAACAGTAATATAAAACGTCCCGGCTAAAAAAAGCCCAGGACCCGATGGATTAACAACAGAATTCTATCAGACATTTAAAGAAGATCTGCATCCAATACTACTTAATTTATTCAAAAA
>NW_008336314.1:2374112-2375088 GCF_000622305.1 Nannospalax galili
AAATCCCCATGACATTTTTCACAGAATTGGAAAAACCTATCCTAAGATTCATATCTGAGGCACAAAAGACCTCAGATAGCCAAAACAATGCTGAGCACTAAGAGCAATGCTGGGGGGATTACTGTACCAGATTTTAAGCTGTATTACAGAGCTATAGTCATAAAAACAACATGGTACTGGCACATAGACCCATGGAACATAATTGAAGACCCAAATATGAGCAAATACAATTTCAGCCACCTGATATTTGACAAAGGGGCCAAGAACATTAACTGGAGGACAGACAGCATGTTCAGCAAATGGTGCTGGCAAAAGTGGATCTCCACTTGTAGAAGAATGAAACTAAACCCCTATCTTTCATCCTGCACAAAAGTCAATTACAAATGCCTCAAAGACCTCAACGTAAAGCCTGAAACTCTGAAACTATTAGAAGATACTCGGAAAAACCTACAAGATATAGGCGTAGGAAAGGATTGTCTAAACCAGGAAAGGATTTTGTTGCCCAGGAAACAGGAGCAAGAATTAACAAATGGGAACTCATTAAACTAAAAAGCTTCTGTACATCAAAGGAAACAACCAAGGAAGCAAACAGAAAACCCACAGAATGGAAGAAAATCTTCACCAGCAACACATCTGACAGAGGTTTAATAACCAGAATTTGTAACGAACTCAAAAAACAGAGAACCAAGACAAGACGCAACCCAATCAAAAGATAGGCTAAGGAGCTGAACAGAGAGTTCTCAAAAGAAGGAGTAAAGATGGCTATGAAACATCTTAAAAGTTGTTCAACATCACTAATAATTAGGGAAATGAAAATTAAACCTACTTTCACATTTCACCTCACCCCAGTCAGACTGGCTAAGATCAAGAAAACAAATGATACCAAATGTTGGAGAGGATGTGGGGAAAGGGGAACACTCATCCACTGCTGGTGGGGCTGCAAACTGGTTCAACCCCTATGGAAAGCAGTGTGGAG
>NW_008336314.1:2375391-2392408 GCF_000622305.1 Nannospalax galili
CGATCTTTTACTTAGCAGTAAAGAAAGATAACATCATGAAATTTGCAGGTAAATGGATGTAATTAGAAACTTTTATACTAAGTGAAGTAACACAGACTCAGAAAAAAAAAAAAATCGACATATGTTCTCCCTTGTACGTGGCTCCTAAAACCAGACTCTGATAAATAAGTATGCAACCAGACATAATTACAGGAACCAGGATAATGGAAAGGAAACAGGGATGTAAATGAAAAAAACAACCTGGAAGAGAAGAACAGTATGAAACAGGCCTTAATAAGGGAGATATGGATAAAAACTGGGTTAGTTTAAAGGAGGGGGGAAGGAAGGGTATACAAGGAACCTAGGGGATAAAGGGAAAGAAGGAGCTCAAGAGAGGTAGGACCACAGGAGAAGGGTATTATTACTGGAGAAAGGGGGGAAATGGGGGCACCTTAAGAGGAAAAACCATGATGGAGGGATGAGACAATGTGAGAGATAAACAATGACTAGCTAGCTTTGAAAACCAGTGAGAACCATATTACTCCTACAACCTACTGACAAATTATCCATATCAGATCAAGAAATATATGTCTGGGTAAGGTTTATCTGAGAACTGGTCTTTGCATAAGATTTATTTACATGACACACAGTAATTAAAAATACCAGACTGGTGGAACTAACCTTCTTGGGTGTTTAACAGACATACTTTGAGATCTATAATAATTTGGTCAGAGGGACATAAAGGACACTTTTTCCTCCTTGCCCTCCTAGGTCGTCTAGTTCCAGGGGACTAAGAGCATCTCTCAAAATGTCCTATAATGGTGGTGGGTCACCTGTCCTCTTGATGAAGGAGGCCGAGGAGACCCAACCAGATGGACTTGAACCAGTGTCCAGTCTATAAAAAGGAAGGTCAAAACAGAGGAATCATTTCCTCCATGCTTCCAAGCAAAGCCAACCATGGTCAAGCAGGACCTCTGAATTATCTTCACATAGGTGGAACTGGTAAAAGAAAGTAGTCAGGGGCTCCTCCCAAGCCCATGTGACCCCTGAGGAACAAATCTTTAAATAACCTTAAGAGTAAAAATAAATTGGTTTATCTGGACCAACTCTGTGGCCTTAAACTCCCAAAAGGAAAGTATAACCAACAATTAAAGGGGCCAATATAATGTCATAAGAGACCATATGTATAGCTAAAGGCTATACAGCAACAAACAATGCCAGACAGGCGATACCTCCTTTTGAGTTGGTGGCCAGGGTGGCCAAATGGATTCCAAATAATAACCCAGCATAGAACTGGGAAATTGAACAGCAGACCCCAATCTTATCCAAAGGAATATTGACAACTGATTACCACTAGATGAGGAACAGCTGACCCTCCTAAAACAAAGACCTCTAGATAGGCTGACTAGATTCATCAGAAGGACAAGTAGTGGGGAATGGCTGGGGTGCCGACAACACAGCAGACAGTAGCAGGGATATCAGAGTATAAGGGCTCCTTCAAAGCATAAAAATTTGTTCCTTAATAATTAGTAGATGTGAAGAACATTACCATTGAAATCTACCTGATGACTTTATATCCATGCTCAGATGCCTAGAAGCTCAGAAAATAACCGAATGTGACTAGTAACAATCAGATATTTAGAGATTAAAAACGCATATGCATCTTAGTGTCAATTGTATTAAAAATGAATTTTTCTGTATGAAACTGTATATTTTAATAATGAAATGGAGATCTTTTTCAAAGTTTAAAATCTCATTTAATTTTATGTTTTATAGGGTTTATACGGAGTACAAAATTGTATAACTGTATTAATTCAACTGTAAACCTAATAATTTACAGCCAATTTTGAAAGAGAAGCATCTTAGCTCTGGAAATTGTTATTGAATATGTCAATGCTGTTGTAATGAAATGCCTCTTCTAATCATATGGTTATAAAATAAATAATTTTTAAAAACTGCAAAAAAAAGATAAGAAAGAAGTCACGTTGCAGATATTTAATATTATCACTTAGCATAAAGACTCTAGAAATGGAATTCATTTAGTTTTTAAGGGTCTGAATTCATACTATTTATGTGGAATAAAAAAGTTTAAGCAGAGAAATTAAGTTAAATAGCATTTCTGGATGACTGACAGAAACAAACACAAATTCCTAGAAAAACTCAATTTTGATCGTTCCAATAAATATCTGAGGATGTATTTTGATTTGAATGATATTAAAATACGAAAAATATTCTAAGAATCTATGAAAATCTGTATTTACTAAACCCACTGTCTTTAATGCCTAGAAGAGGGCTTGTCAAGCACAGGGAGACAATTCAAGAGGAAAGACAGACAAAATATTCAGCCCCAAAGGAGTTCCATGCCCGAATCTAATCCCAGGAATCTGAATATTGCTTGCTACACAGGGCAAAAAAACCCCACTTTGCAAATATTAAATTAAAAGCCCTGAAAGAGGAAAATTATCAAGGTGGACCCAATATAATCACATTAATTTTTTAAAGTGGAAGGGGAAGAGAGTCTGAAGGAGATCTGACAATTCAAGAATGGTCAAAGAAATGTAAAGTGGATGTCTTTGAAGACAGAGAAATTAAGACACAAGTCAAGAAAGGTGGTAGGCTTCTAAAAGCTGGGAAAAGCAAGAAAACAGGTTACCTACTAGAGTCTCCAAAAATGGGCACAACCTTGCTGGAACATGGATTTTTCTGGGGGGAGCAGTCTTTTTGAGATAGGGTCTCCTGTAGCCCCAGATGGCCTGGAACTCACTATGTAGACCAGGCTGGCCTCAAACTCACAGAGATCTGCCTGCCTCTGTCTCCCGACTGCTGGGATTAAAGATAAGTGCCACCACGCCCGGCCAGCACTTGGGTTTTTTTGCTCAGTGAAATTCAAATCTATTTAAGGCTTCTGACCCCAAGTTGTAAAATAATGTTCTTACAGATGCCACCAAGTTTGTGGTCATTTCTTGCAACAGCAATAGGAAATTAGTACAAGTGAAGTAACAGAGACAAATGTCAGATGATAATAAACACAATATATAAAAATGAGTAAAGGAGAATTCAAGTAACCTTCCAGTATGTATACATATGATTTGACATAAAGAAATTAAGAATATCCACTCTGAGGTGACACTTGAGCAGAGAATTGAAACAACAGATAGAAAGGTCAAACAAATATTTCTGAGGTGTTGATCAGACAGAGAAGGTGGTAAGGACAGAGACAGGGGTGTGTTTACAAGACAAAGAGAGAATGGCATAGCTGTAGCACAGTCAACTGTGACATAACTTCACAGACATAAAACAGGTATCCTGGAAGAATGGTATATTCACTCATGTTATTTAACAGGTTTTGTAACAAATAGGTATGAAAAAGCACATAAGTGAAATATAAAATAACTGAAAGCAAAGCAAATATATTTATAATATGTATAAGCCAGGCTGAATAAATTTCCGTTTCAGGACTAAGTTCTACTTTACTTGTGAACATCTAAATGAATACATTTCCATGATATTAAATATGATATACATGGCCAGGAGTAGTGGCACAAGCCTTTAATCCTGGCACTTCGGAGGCAGAGGCAGGCAGATCTGTACGTTTGAGGTGAGCCTGGTCTACATACAGAGTTCAGGCCAGCAGGGGCTACAGGGAGACCCTGTCTACAAACAAGCAAATGAAAAAAACCTACATCTGGGGATATCACTCAATGAGGAAAGTGCTTGCCACACAAGCATGATGACTTGAGTTCAGATCCCCAGGTAGCTTTAAAAAAAAAAAAAAATCCAGCATGGTGACTAGTGCCTGTAACTCTAGTGGGGCGGGGGGGTAATGTGTATTGGGGGAAAGAACACAAACAGATCTCCAGGGCTTGTTGGCCAGTCAGTCTAGGCAATCAGTGAGCATGAGGTGAGACCCTGGTCTAAAAATAAAATGAAAAGCAATAGAAGAGGATGCTCAACTTTGACCTCTGACATCGATATGTGCACACATGGGTGTGCATACCCACACATACAGAGAAAACTACACAATTATATAAGGAGAAAAAATAAGCCAGAGCTTGTGTGTTCATACACGTGTACACACACACACACACACACACACACACACACACACACACACACAGACTACACATTAACAATAAAGTCACACCAAAGTTTGGAACTAGTCCTCACAAATGATACCCAAACAATCAAAAGCATATAAAAATGCTCTCCGTCCAGTTAGGGAAACGCAAATCCAAGCTACAAGGGAATATGTTGTAATAGACCCATCTTATTAGGAGAGAAGGAAATTTGATAAAATTGTGCATGGGAATGCAGCACAATGGGAAGTCTCACTCTGGTCATCACTGGTATGATCATGTAAATGTCTGGTCCTGTTGACACATAGGTTCTATAACCTAGTATGCTGCTCCAAGACATGATGAATTAGAGTAACAAAGGCACAGGAACAAGAGTGTCATGACACCAATGTTTTTAACAGCCCTAGAAAACAACAGGACAAACACGGGCCTGGTGGTGCACGCCTATAGTCCCAGCACTAGGGAGGCAGAGGCAGCTGGATCTCTGTGAGTTCAAGGGCAGCCTGGTCTACATAGTGAGTTCCAGGCCAGCTGGGGCTATAGGGAGACCCTGTCTCAAAAAGACCAAATAAATAAATAAAAATAACAGGACAATGGATCTATACCTTCACCCTAATTATCTAATCATTCTTCACTGTGAGAGATTTTTTTGGTTTTAATTTTTTTATGTGTATGTGTGTGTGCCTGCATGACTTCATGTGTACCATGTAGCTGTAGGAGTCTGCAGAGGGCAAAAGAGGCTGTCAGATCCTCTGGAACTGGAGTTACAGATGCTTGTGGGTGTTATAGATGCCATGTGGATGTTGGGACCTAGACTCTAGTCCTCTACAAGAGCAGTTAAGCATTCCCAACTGCTGATTCGTGTCTTCAGTTCCTAGGGAAATAGTTTAAATTAAGAAACAAATTCCTATTATCAAATCATACTAACTTCTTTTATGGCTAAGTTCCTAATACTTCTAGTAAAAACTTAAATGAGAGAGAACACAGTAACTGACAAGGCAGTGTGTTTTATTATTGGGATAGCTATTGCATAATTGCTATATCAATCAACATTTTTCATCTTTTCTACTCAATCTTAAGCCTAGTCTCTAAAAGCTATTCTCTACCTCAGGATCATTTGGAGAAACTTTTTAAGCTCAATGCTTTGAGTTTTGTTACCTCCTGTTGGATATAGTTCTTTTATACTTTCTATATTCAAGTACATTATAAGGCTCCCTATATCAGCAAGTTATTTAGGTGATTCCTTGTGCTAGACAACTTTAGTTGTCAACTTGACACACCTGGGGTAGAGGGAATCTCAGCTGGGGAACTGTCTCTACTGGACTGGCCTGTGGCCACGTCTGTTGGGGCATTTTCTTGACTGTTGAGCAATGTAGGAGGGCCCAGCCCAATGTGGGCGGTACGACCCCTGGGCAGGTGGTTCTGTATTGTATAAGCAAGCAGGCTGAGCTCAGGCCAGCAGAGCAAGCCAGCACGCAGCGTTCCTCCATGGCCTGTGCTTTAGCTCCTGCCTCCAGGTTTCTGCTCTGAGTTCCTACCTTGGGCTCCCTCAGTGCTGAACTGTGACCTGGGAGATGTAAGCCAAATAAGCCTTTTCCTCCCCAAGTTGGTATTGGTCAGTGTTTTGTCACAGCAACTGAAAAGAAACTAGAACATTTCCTTCTCTTCTTCAGATTTGTACTCATACCAGAATTTTAAGTTTAGAAGCCTGTAATTCAGCTGCATAATTAGTTGAGCAATATAATCACTTGTATTTCTTTTTTGAAAATATTTTATCATTTTTAATATTTTTATTTTATGTGTATGTGTGTACTGCCTGCATGTAGGTTACGTGTACCCATGTTGTGCAATGCCCACAGAAGACAGAAGAGGCTGTCGGATCCCCTGGAACTGGAGTTACGGACAGTTGTTAGCTGCCATGTGGGTGATGGGATTCGAACCCAGGTCTTCTGAAGAACAGTCAGTGTTCTTAGCCTCTGAGCTATCCCTCCAGCCCCTACCACCTGTATTTCTGTAGAAGGGTCTGAAATCTGTTTTCTAAAATGTTAAGCTTTGATCCCAACATTCTAATGATGATGATAATAAAAGCTTTATTCAACACCGCCTATCTTTATCTCTGGGTTAGTAAATATTTTCTTGAAGGGCCAGACCATAAGTAGTTTAAATTTTGCAGGGCAGATGTTCTCAGTTGCAGTTATTAAAACAATACTGTAAGTACAAAACCACTCATAGATGATAATCGATAGGCACTGCTGTATTACACTAAAACTATTTAAAATAGGGGTAGCTAAGAGACTCCCAGACAGTAACACAGCATAGAACTGGGAAAATGAACAGCAGGATCCAATTTTATCTAAAGTAATGTTGGCAACTAATTGCTGCTAGATGAGGAAGAGCTGATCTTCCTAAAACAAGAAACTCTAGATAGGTTGACTAGACTCAGTGGATGGACTAGCACTGGGGAACGGCTGGGGGCACTGACAACACAATGGACAGTAACAGGGATGACAGAATATATGGGCTCCAGTTGAGGGGAGCGGAGGGTATGGGAGGATGCCATTTGGGATGCAGGCATAAAGATGAATAAGATTGTTTGAAACACACACATACACACACACACACACACACAAAATCAATAAATAAAGAAATGAGTTATATTTGAGGGAAAAAAATTAAATTGGGGCAGCCAGTGACCTGTATTTTCTTACCCCTGCTTTTTAAAAAAATCATAAATAGGAGGCTGGAAAGATTGCTCAGCAGTTAAGAGCACCAATTGCTCTTGCAGAGGACTCGGATTCAATTCCCAGCACCCACATGGCGGCTACAAACCGTCCTCAACTCCAGTTCCAGGGGAATCTGAAGCCCTCTTCTGACCTCTGCAGCATTGCATGACACGGGTGCACTCACATACATGCAGGTAATACACTCATACACATAAAATAAAAATAATAAAATATTTTTAAAAATAATAAATAGATATTTGGTCCTATATTTTGTTACCTTCTATCATCAATCCTTAAGTAGAACTTGACAAGTCTATAAATTTAGCTATCTCTCCTAACAAGAGAAATTTTCCAGTGTCATTCTAAAGTCCTTCATCACTCAGTATAACAAATCTGGTATGAAATTATATTTTTAAAAACGTATATAGAGGGCTGGAGAGATGGCTCATTGGTTAAGAGCACTGATTGCTCTTGCAGAGGAACTGAGTTCGATTCCCAGCACCCACATGGCGGCTACAAACCATCCTCAACTCCAGTTCCAGGGGAATCCGAAGCCCTCTTCTGACCTCCACGGCACTGCACAACATGGAGGTGGGGTGCACTCACATACATGCAGGCAATACGCTCATACACATAAAATAAAAAAAAACATTTTAATAGGTACTATCTTTAAAAAAAAAGCAAATAAGTGAGTATTCAGCCAATAAACTATTGAGAAGTAGAGAAAGGTGGTAGTAATTTTTGGGTTTAAAGCTACCTGTGAAGCTACCTTATCACTTTCGGGACTCCAAGGAAGATTGTTTACAGAGAAATACTGAGGGAAATATCTGAGTCATTTGGGATTTCAGGTGATTTTTAGCACTTCAAACTTTTAAAGTTTGTTAAATTTTTAAGTTCAAGAGAAATTATGGAAAACCTCAGTTACTGTTAGAAGGACAAAGCAGAGGTTGTCATCCAGTGTCACATCAAGAGTTATTAGATGCTTTTGCATATTATCGTCTCATCTACAAAATGCTATGAAGTACAGATTTCTCTAAGATACTGTTATATCCAAGATTCTTCAAAATAAAACCTTTAACCTTGGTGATGATTTATTCCATCTTAATAAAAATTCTCAGGAACTCATAACAAATACTTTCCTATAAATTGGAAATTTCTATTTTAAACTACATCTTCTCTAATGGGAACATGTGCTTCATACCTAAGGACTGCATTCCTTAATTCAGTAACTAAATGGGATCAGTGAAGAGAATCTTACCCCAGGAACACTTTTACACGAACTTCTTTTTTGGTCCTTGATATTGCCTTCAGGGTGGTAATTTCTGCATCATACCAAAATCCTCTTTTTCCTGGATTTTCTACATTGTAATTAACCATTACAATATCACCAACATTTAGTTCATTCCATTTCAAAGTTGTTCTAGCTCGTGGTCGAAGATCTTTAACATTCATTTCTAATGTACCACTTTCTGGGTATCTGAGGAAATAGGGGGAAAAATCATCAATTAGAACTTATAATCATTGCCAAAGATGACTAAAATTATATGCAATGTGTAGTAAAACCTTATCTGCAGAGTTAACTATCTGAGAGAAAAGTACAATTTCTGATGGTGGTGGTACTGCATTGCTAGAAGGATATGCTGAGGAGGTGAAGGCAGGGATATCATGAATTGGAGGTCAGCCTGGGCTATACCTTAAAACAAACAAACAAATAAAAAAAAACCCAAGTACCAGTATATTTAAGTACTGGGTGCATTTCATGGTGGCACCTTAACTATACTGTGATACAGGCTGGTATTTCTAAATGTCAACATGAATGAACTAAGATTTAGCATGTGCCTTTCTTCATGGTTTACAGAATATCAGACAAGTATATATTTCGTTTTCAAGATCCATCATCCTATCAAACTGGAGTTTCTTTTTACTTTAGATTTCTTATTTATGTACAGGTGGGGAGATGTCTGTTGCAGGAGGCCACAGAGGCCACAAGAGGGCATCAGATACCCTGGACCTAGAGCTGCAGGAGGTTGTGGGCCATTTGATGTGGTGCTGGAAACCAAACTCAGGTTTGCTAGACAAGCAGAAAGCACTCTTAGATGCTGCAGTGATCTTTCCAGTCCTTGGAGTTTCTTTATGTAACATATTTATTTTGCCAAGTATTATTGTTATAAGCTACATATTCTGAATAAGGTTGTGTATTTTTCTTGAGGACTTTCAGATATATAACCATGATTTTAATAACAAGAGTGAAATTATTCTTATTATAATCTTAGATATTGTTAGTTAAGAGATGGTCAGTGGAGGAAGTGATTTAAAAAACACAGATTCTTCTTTAACACTTAAGTTTAAGAAACATGTTAATAGGGCCTAGAGAAGTTGAAGAGATGTTTTAGTGCTTAAGGATATTGGCTGCTCTTGCAGAGGTCCCATGTTCCATTCTCAGCACCCACATGGCAACTAACAATCGGCTGTAACTCTAGTTCTAGGGGATCTGATGTCCTCTTTTGGCCTCCATAGCAATGCACAACGTGAGTGTACTTAACATACATGCAGGCAGAACACTCATACACATAAAAAATAAATAAATAATGTTAATATGGGTTAGAGAGATGGCTCAGTGATTTAAGAGTGTTTACTACTCTATCAAAGGACCAGATTTCAGATCCCAGCATCCACATCAGGTGAGTGCCTCATAAATGTGTCTGTAATCCAGCTCCAAGGGATCCTCTAATCCTCTTCTGAGAGGCCTATCTGGGCACCTGCACACAGATACGCAGACACATACACACATATAAATAAAATATTTTTTAAAAAGTTTTATTATTTTTATTGTTATGTGTATTCGTGTATTGCCTGCATGTAGGTAAGTCACCTGTGTTGTGAAATGCCCATGGATGACAGAAGAGGCTGTCGGATCCCCTGGAAATGGGGTTATGGACAGTTGTTAGCTGCCATGTAGGTGCTGGGATTTGAACCTGGGTCTTCTGCAAAAACAGTCAGTGTTCTTAACCCCTGAGCCATCTCTCCAGCCCCTAAATAAAGTAAATCTTAAAAAGAAAAAGAACTATGCTAATGACAGCTAAGTTTGTTAGTACATATCTGTACTCCTAGCACTTGGGAGGCTGAAGCAGAAGTGCCATGAATTTGAGGCCAGTGTGGGCTACATAATGAGACCTTATCTAGAAAAAAAACAAAAAAAATATCATTTTAAAAGGTCTAGATGTTGGCTTCTCCTGATCTTGGATCTAGTTCAAGTTTGGTCATTTGCTTTATTTGAAAAAAGAACATGAACCTAGCACGTTTCAATAGCATCAACTTTCCCAGAAAAATATTCTAGTTAAGATTATAGTTCTTAAATGTAGCTAGCTCACTACTAATGCTTAAAATAAAAAAACAAGGGCTGGAGAGATGGCTCAGTGGTTAAGAGCACTGATTGCTCTTACAAGGACCCAGGTTTGGTCCTCAAGTATCCACGTGGCAGCTAACAACAGAGGATCTGATGCCCTCTTCTGACCTCTGTGGACACTGCACGACACAGGTACACTTACAAACATACAGGCAATACACTCATATGCATAAAATTAATAGGGACCGGAGAGATGGCTCAGCAGTTAAGAGCACTGACTGCTCTTGCAGAGGACCCGCGTTCGATTCCGAGCACCCACATGGCGACTATGAACCATCCTTAACTCCAGTTCCAGGGGAATCCGAAGCCCTCTTCTGACTTCCGCAGCATTGCATGACACGGGTGCACTCACATACATGCAGGCAATACACTCATACACATAAAATAAAAATAATAAAATATTTTTAATTAAAAAAATAAGTATTATAAAAAACAGAAAACAAACCAACAAAGAAAAAAAAGCCCACAATTTTGTTTGTAGGAAGTAGAACCATGTAAAAGAACTCTAGCAGAATCTTGACTTTATTACCACTTTATTTCCTTCTTGTTTAAAAATTTTAGACCCAACTTCTTTATCATCAGGTCAAAGAGAGAAGTCAAACAGTCCACCCTGGCTTCTGCAAAATTTCTACCTTTATGTACTATTAGATACAAAGAAGTAAATAGCAACTGGTTCCTGCTTTTAAAACTTTAAATCTACTGAGGTAAGTCACACTTCAAAGAGTGGGGAACCAGATCAGGGTGCCAGCATCTGGAGACTTACTGGAAACATTCTCAGGCTGTATTTCAAGCTCCAAATAAGGAACTCTGGAGATGACGTACATATTTCTACTTTTACAAATCCTCTCAGTATGTCAAGTTAACCTACTGTGCTAGTGTACCAGCATTAATGATAGAAACGAAGGGAAGAAAACTTTAACCCTTAACCAAGTTAGAGTAGTGTGCTCAAAACCAAAATCAAACAGTTTGAAGGTAGAAACTGTTCTAGCAGCTAATCTTGGTTCTTCCAAATCAAACAAGGACTAAACAAGCTCAAGACTCTCATAATAATATACCTAACACACCTACAATAAATATTAATCCTCTATGGGATTAATTAATCAAGTATCTATGTCTAAGTTAATTGGTGAAGAGGGAAAATTCAGCATTAGTGAGGGGCCTCAGAGACTATCTTGTCCACTACCCCTCTTAGTGTCAAAATTCCCTTCAGCAATGCTTCTAAATAATCAGCCTTTGTTCAGACAGTAAGAGATGGAGACATTTTTAACACTAAGGAAAGTTTTGTCTTCACATAGTTCTGATATAGGAAACAGAAGATACTTGATTCAGGATCGGAGATAAGCTTTTAGAACTTATTCTATGTCTTAACCCCATGAAGAAATCCAAACACTTTTCACAGCAGACACAGCAGTGGACAGCCTAAATATCCCTGCTACCTTCGATCATCTTCACTTCTAATACTGACACTGTTTGTAATAAATTTCCTTTAACTCATATGACAACGCTATCTCTTTACTATCAGTCTTTTCTCAAAATATATTCTGTTTTCATTCTACCTAGGATTGGATTCCCAATTTGGTTTCTGGCTACTATTTATTTTCAAGAAAGCTATTTTACTAATCTCTATGATTATTTCTTATCCACAGAGTGAACTTAAGGGTTAACTGTACTTCACCTGGTGGTTTTAAGAACTACAACGTCAGGCTCTTTAAAGTACATAGTAAAGTGCATAATAATCATCAATTGCTAGCATTTTGTCATTAAACCTGAAGGAGCTATAGACATCCTTGGTCTACTCTTCTCCTTTTGACTATTTCAAAAAGTCAAACCTGAATATAGACATAGCTAACATTTTCTCAACCTATAAAATGAACAAGTTAGATCTGTTTTGATTTAGAGATGTAGTTTCACTGTACTCTAGTCTAGCTAGAACTCACAATGTAGTCCAGGCTGACCTTAAACTCCTGGTAATCATTTTGCCTCAGCTTCCCCAGTGCTGGAATTGCAGATGTAAGCCACCATGCCCAGCTAAACTACATCTTAAAATTTTTAAATTGTGAATTCACTATCTACCCTAATATTCTTTTATTTCCATTTTTATTTTATGTGTATGAGTATACTGCTTGCTTGAATTTAAGTGCACTCATGTCATGCAATGCCCACGGAGGACAGAGTCGGGTCCCCTGGAACTGGAGTTATAGACGGTTGTTAGCTGTCATGTGGGTGCTGGGAACCGAACTCAGCTCCTCTGCAAGAGCACTCTCCAGTCCCTGCCCCAATATTCTTAAGGTCATTTTAAGATGAAAATTTCTATTCCAGATAGGATTCTTTTCTCAGCTGTGATGTGGAAGTTATATTTTGATATTATGACATTATCATCATTCTGTATGTTTTAAAAACAGCAATAAAAGTACATTTCAATGGCAAAAATACCATTAAGTTTCTACTTGTTTAAGTTTTTCAAACAGTAGATAGATATTCATAATGTAAATATTTTGAACAAAATAAAGGACTGGAACCAAATTTTTCTTACTGTTTGGCTGTTTTTTGTTAATTTTGAGATAGGGCCTCACTTTGTAACCCAAACTGTCCACCAACTTGCAACCCTTGAGTTTTGGAGGGCTGAGCCAAGGATGCTAGCTTTATAAAGAGGTTTTTTTATCTTTTAGTTTGTAGTTCTGAGGGGTTCAAAGTCTAAGATCAGATGGGCCCCATTGACTTGGCCTCTGGTGATGAGCTAACAGATTTGTTACAGGGATGTACCACAATGGTCAGAGCGCAAATGAGAGGAAGAGATCCCATCTTAACTAAGAAGCCAAAGAACTAGGTCCTTTCAAGGGCATTCTCCCAATAGAGCTAAGGACTTAAAACTAGGTTCCAACATGAAAAGGTTTCAAAACAACTCTCACCCTGTCACAGTGAATAAGTGTCTAACACATGAACACTTGGGTAACAGACTCAAACTATACCCAAACTGTTATCAGGTGGAAACACAGAATTTCATGCAAAGCTAATAACATATAAATTACGGTCTTGTTTTCAGTGTTCTTAAAAACAAGAAAAAAGGAGGCTGGAAAGATGGCTTAGCAGTTAAGAACCGTGGTTGTTCTTGCAGAAGACCTGTGTTCGAATCCCAGCACCCACACGGCAGCTAACAACTGTCCATTAACTCCAGTCCCAGGGGATCCAACAGCCTCTTCTGACCTCCGCAGGCACTGCATGACATGGATGCACTTACCTACATGCAGGCAGTACATGCATACACATAAAATAAAATAAAACATTTTTTTAAAAACAAGAAAATCTGTAACTAAATTTTTAATTATACCAGTACTCAAAAGGAGGTCCATTCAAGTATAGGCAACCACTAACATAGCATTCCCTTTCCATGAGGTTTAATGTAGCTGAAGCTACTGCCAACTAGTTCAAGCAGCTACTTCTTGCAAGCATTTGCACCGAGGAAAAATGATCATGCAGACTATATGAAACATTGAAAGAAATGGAGTGTAAACAGTTTCTAAACCAGGGCTGAAGATATTTGTGAGAACAAGAGCAATGGATCAAGGTACCAAGGCCCAATCTCTATATATAAGGAATCTAAGGTTCTTTCCCATTTCTCAGAACCTAGAAGGAAAGGCATTATTCTACTACAGGTCCAAGTTACCACTTCTTGAGTTTCTTCCACTTCAGTGAGATAAAGTCTAGATTCTCAACAAGCTTTAAATACATTTGAAGCTTAAGTTTTCCCAATAAAAGTTGAACTGCCTCAAATGTAATAAAATTCTTTTGAGTTACCTCTCTTTCAGAGTATATACTTTTTAATACCCTTAACTAAACGAAATCTTTGCCAATTAAAAAGAAAACTCAAGCCAAGAGTTGTGACACACACCTATAATCCTGCACTCAGGAGGCAGAGTCAGGCAAAGCTCTATGAGTTTGAGGCCAGCCTGGTCTAAACAGTGAAATCCTGTCTCATGTCTCCTCCTCCTAAAAAAACCCCTATGAACTCATTTTTGCTAACTGCAATCAATGAGTAGAGCTGACAATTAAATTTTAGAGAAAAGGAAATAGTTCATATAAAATAGTAAAGCTACATTTTCAAAACTGGTGTGAAGTTAAAAATTCTAAAAGACTCTACATTAAGCAAAGCAGTATCAACAAAACCCCATTCCTTCAAAACATGGCTTCCTGGATATCATGTGTTTATTATTATTATTATTATTATTTTAGTCTTTTTGAGACAGGGTCTCCCTGTAGCCCCAGCTGGCCTGGAACTCACTGTATAGACCAGGCTGGCCTTGAACTCACAGAGATCCACCTGCCTCTATCTCCCGAGTGCTAGGATTAAAGGCACGTGCCGCCACACCCAGAGAGATCATGTGTTTAAGGACACCATTCATCTATAGGCATTAGTTTAGAAAATCTTTAATGTTATACTATATGCAAAAAGAAAACATTTCATATTCTAATAGATAACATTATGACATTTCACACCTAAATTTGGAGCTTATTCAGATAAGAACAGTTTACTTAAAACTGCTTGTATTGGGGTTTTACAGGTTACATGGAAATAGATCTCAATTTTCAAATATATTAGTAATGGTGGATTACTGTTTTTGTTATGGTAGAAATATAATTAGGTTACAGATATCTACTTCAAACACAGTACTTTCAAATATTAATTTAAAATACTTACAAAAATCACCTGACTTTGTTAGTTTAAAAAAGGCAAAAGTCTCAGTCTACTGTTAGGTATATCTTCAATGTTGTAAGAAAAAAGAACATACATCAAGTATATGTTTACAGAAGAAAATAAATCCAAACGGCTTGAATTTAAAACAAAATTATACCAATAAACTGAAGACTTGAAATTCAAACAAATTCTCACTTCTCTAATAGTCAAAAAAGAAGCACTGCTTTGGCTACTTAGCAGGCTCCTAGATGCCTATCTGAAAAACAGATTCACAAAGCTCATCTAATACAGGGAAGGATTCTCCTGAGAATTTGAATCCCAAATACCTTATTTGGATAAAACCTCCAGTATTTCTGTGAAAAAAATACTAATAAGGAATTATGTGTATTTGAAAAGTCAAAATCAACTTCTATGTGTCAAGTATTTCCTCTGAGCACCAGGTTATTTTAGAACACATGAGAGTATTAATAAGGTCAGGTGTTTGTCTAACATTTCCCATCAGAACCCTGCAGTTCACAGGTTAGAGAAAAACACTTGAGGAATTGGTAAATGGATTAATACCAAACAAGAAGCAGCAAGGCCAACTGGTCACTGCACCAGGCTTCTACAGTTAGGACTTCAAGAGAGGTAGGACCGTAGGAGAAGGGTATTATTAAGAGAGAAAGGGGGAAATGGGGGCATTTTAAGTGGGAAAACCATGATGGAGGTGTGAGACAATGTGAGAGATAAATAATGCCTAGCTAGTTTTCAAAACCAGAGGGAACCATATTACTTCAACAACCTACTGACAAATTATACATAACAGATCACAGATCAAGAAATATGTGTCTAGGTAAGGTTTATCTGAGAAAAATTGGTCTTTGCCCAAGACTTATCTACACGACACACAGTAACTAAAAGTACCAGACTGGTGGAACTAACCTTGGATGTTTAACAGACTTTGAGACCTACAATAATTTGGTCAGAGGGACATAAAGGACACTTTTTGCTCCTTGCCCTTCTAGGTCAACTAGTTCCAGGGGACTATGAGCATCTCTCAAAATGTCCTGTAACTGTGGTGGGTCACCTGTCCTCTTGATCAAGGAGGCTGAGGAGACCCCACAGATAGACTTGAACCAGTGTCCAGTCTACAAAGAGGAGGGTCAATGCAGAGGAATCATTTCCTCCATGCTTCCAAGCAAAGCCAGCCATAGTCGAGTAGGACCTTTGACTTATCTTCACACAGACAGAACTGGTAAAACAGGAGCCAGGGGCTCCTCCCAAGCCCACGTGACCCCTGAGGAACAGATCCTCAAACGACCTTAAGAGTAAAAATAAATTGGTTTATCTGGGCTAACTGTATGGTCTCAAACACCTAAAAGGAAAGTATAACCAAAGATTAAAGGGGCCAATATAATTTTTAAGAGTCCATATGTATAGCTAAAGCAGTTAGTAAAGTGCTTAGCTAGCATTCATGGAGCCCTGGGTTTGATCCCCAGCATTACATAAACCCAGCATGGTGATATATACCTGTAATCCTAGCACTTAAGAGGTAGAGAAAAGGATGGGTGTGGTGGCACACATTTTTAATCTCAGCACTCAGGAGGCAGAGACAGGTGGATCTCTGAGTTCAAGTCTAGCCTGGTCTATATAGCAAGTTCCAGGCTAGCCAGGGCTACATAGTAAGACCCTGTCTCGAAAAATAAAAACAAGCCAGGCATGGTAGTGCATACCTTTAATCCCAGCACTCGGGAGGCAGAGGATTTCTGTGAGTTCAAGGCCAGCCTGGACTACACAGCAAGTTCAAGGCCAGCTGGGGTTACAGGGAGACCTTGCCTCAAGAAGACAAAAATAAAATGAAATAAAAACAAACAAACAGGAGGAAGCATGGAAATTTACGTCATGTTAATTAGTAGAGGTGATAAACGTTACCATTGAAATCTACCCGATGACTTTACAGACATACACAGGCACCAAGGATCCAAGTACAAATGACTATGACTAGTAATAATGAGATACATACAAATTAAGAGATGCATGTGCCAACATTTCAGTGTTAGTAGGAAAAACAATGAGTCTTTCTGAAAGGAACAATATATTCTAAAATGAAATGGAGATTTTTTAAATGTTAAAAACATTCAATTTTATGTCTTACAGGTCT
>NW_008336314.1:2392554-2401220 GCF_000622305.1 Nannospalax galili
AAAATCATAATTAAAAGAAAATTGTTAAATGTGGAAAAAAAAAAAAAGAAGAAGAAAAAAGCAGGCTAAGCAGGGGCCAGGGGAGCAAGCCAGTAAGCAGTGTTCCTCCATGGCCTGTGCTCCAGCTCCTGCTTCCAGGTTCTTGCCCCAAGTTCCTACCTTGGTCTCCCTAAATGAACTGTGACCCAAGAGATGTAAGATGAAATAAACCCTTTCCTCCCCAAGTTGGTAGTGGTCAGAGTGTTTTGTCACAGCAATGAAGAAACAAACTAAGAAAGAAATTGGTACCAGAGAGTGGGGCATTGCTGTGACAGACCTGACCCAGTTGTTTTGGGGAGGACTGTGGAAGTGTTTGGAACTTTGGGCTGGAAAAGCCATTGAGTGCTTAGTTAGTTGCTGTGGAGCTTGGAACAGTTATGCTGAAAGAGTTGTGAACAATGGAGGTCTGGCTTGTGTAATGTTTTGAATTGAGAATCTGTGGGTTCTGGTCAGCTGGGGCTGAAGAATCAGCTGTGATTAAGAAGAAATCAGAACCTAAAGTACAACCTTTGATTTACTGGGACAATTGATGCTGGTTAGCTGGGGCTGGAAAATCAGCTGTAAGTAACAAAAGACCAGCATCACTGTGGTGAAATCCTCTGGGATGCATTTCCTCAGGATCCACACACAGAAGCTGTGGTTGAGAGGGGACCTGAGCCTCCATCTCTAGCTGAAAGCAGGACTTGGTAATGTGTAAATCTCCTACATGGTTCTGGTGTTGAAAGTGTGAAGGGGTCACAGAGAGCAACTGAGTCTTGGCACTCTGAGAGGTCAGGAAAGGTCATAGATGAAAGCGCAGCTTCAGTTGCAGCGAAGACCCCAGGATTGAAGGGGTCATGGAGAGAATCTGAAGTTTTACACCCCAAGAGGCAAAGAAGAGGCCATTGGTGAAGGTGTAGCCTCAGTTTCAGTGGAGACCCCAGCTTTTTGGAGATGCCAGGACCATGGGACAACCACCAAGGACAGCGGCAGGTGTGGAATGGACCCAGCCTGAGTCTGCGAGACGAGCTGTGGATGGCAGAGTCAGAGAGGTGGAGCTGCCAGAACCCTTTGGAGCCCAGAAGATCATGAGTGAATCCCAGATGTCCAACCTTGAGCTATTTTGATGGACTTTGGTTTTGCCTTAGGTATGCCTGATTCTTCCCTTTGAAATAAGACAGTACTTGTTTTGGGTTTTACAGGAGCCCCCAGTTAAGAGACTTTTAAAAGAGACTATGGACTTTTAAGTGTTTGGATTTTTTAAGGACTGTGGGGCTTTTAAGGTTGTACTGTCTTATGTTGTGATATTAATGCTAACATATCTTGGGGATAAGAATTAGAAAGGTTATGGTTTAATAGTGATGTGTTTGTGTGTCAAGTTGACAAGGGGTCAATTGTGCTGGATAGCTTTAGTGTCAACTTAACAAACCTGGGTTGAGGGAGCTTCAATTGGGGAATTGCCTCCATACGACTGGCCTATGGCCAGGTCTGTGGGGCATCTTCTTGATTGTTGAGTGATGTGGGAGGGCCCAACCGACTGTAGGTGGTGCCACGGCTGGGCAGGTGGGCCTGTGTTGCATAAGAAAGCAGGCTGAGCAGGGGCCAAGGAGCAAGCCAGTAAGCACTGTTCCTCCATGGCCTGTGCTCCAGCTCCTGCCTCCAGGTTCCTGCCCAGAGTTCCTACCTTGGGCTCCCTGATGAACTATGACCTGGAGATATAAGAAAAATAAACCCTTTCCTCCCCAAGTTAAAAAAGAAAAAAAAAAAACAACTTTAAATTCTAGCTTCCTCTACTCAAGATCACACAACACAATCTTCAAGAAAAATCTTTCTCCATCAAAATCGATAATTGTACATTTTTTGAGAAGCTTTGCAACTTAAAACTTACTTCCATTCCAAAGCACCACTTGGTCTTTTTCACAGTTGACTCATTAGCTTCTATTTGCAGTAGCCATAATTAAGATGACTCAAAAAACATGGACCTGATTCTCAGCCTCAAAATGATGAAGAGCACTGGGAACAGTGACAAACACCAGTTCAATTTCTCTCTTTTTTAAAAAAAATTTGTTTATTTTTTTCTTTCTTTTAAAAAAAAATATTTTATTTATTGCCCTGCGTGGTACTGCATGCCTTTAATCCCAGCACTTGGGAGACAGAGGCAGGTGGATCTCTGTGAGTTCAAGGCCAGCCTGGTCTACAGAGTGAGTTCCAGGCCAGTTGGGGCTACAGGAAGACCCTGCCTAATAAATACAATATATATATTTTTTATTTATTTATTATTTTTATTTTAAGTGTATGAGTGTATTGCCTGCACAAATAAGTGCACCTGTGTCATGCAATGCCCACAGAGGTCAGAAGAGGGTGTCAGATCCCTTGGAATTGGAGCTATGGATGGTTATTAGCCACCATGTGGATGCTGGGAATCAACCCCGAGTCCTCTGTAAGAACAGCCAATGCTCTTAACCATTGAGCCATTTCTCCAGCTCTCAATTTTTCTTCTTAACAATGATTATAATTAACCTCCACTTGCTAATTCTTCCAAACTTTCTTGTCCATAACATATTTTGCATTAATTGAATAAAAATATTCAGATAGATAAATCTTTGAAAAGAACAAAAGATTACTGGCTCTTGTGGCTTATTATAAACTTATTCAAGAGAATCACTTGTCAAAGAATCTTTACAAACCTAGGCATGGAGGGCCATGCTCATAATCTCTAGCACTCGGGAGGCTGAGACAGGGAGATACTGAGTTCCAGGCTAAACTGAGCTATATAGTGAGACCTACCTCAAAACAACAATAACAAAAATATGGCTACTAATATCATTCATTCCTTTTTAAAAAGAATGTATTATTTATTATTTTTATTTTGTGCAATGCCTGCAGAGTTCAGAAGAGGGTGTCAGATTTCCTTGGAACTGTAGTTACAGACAGTTGTTAGCCACCATGTGGGTTCTGGGAATTGAACCAGGGTCCTATACAAGAGCAGCCAGTGCCCTTAACCACTGAGCCATCTCTCCAGCCCCACCATCCATTCTTTTATTAGCCATTACACCTATTTTAACTCTTGCACTCACATTTACATATCAATACCTCAATTCCTAAACAATATAAACACAGGAATTCTGTCTTAGCCATAGCTAATCTTATTGACTACAGGGCCATGGAGGTATGTACAAGTAGCCCATGGGCTCAAGTCAGCCACCACTAGAGTCAGAAACCATCAGTGCGGGTATAAGGGGGCTGGCTTCCAAGCTACCCTAAGTTCCTGGAAAAAAAAAAAACACCTCTGGATCCCACATAATTATACTGGTAACCCTACCCAAAATGGCAGGCTTCTGGTTGAATTAAATATTTCAGCCTAACAGGTCCATGACTCAATTTTCTCATCAGGATGAGGATAAATTTTGGAAATATGCACAAATAGGAGTACTTCAGGTCATTGCACAATCTCATATGAGATTACCCTAGACATTAGTGTAATAAATGGATCTTCTAACCATAAATATTTAACTCCACTCAAGAACCTGATTATTTATACCCTCATGATCATGAGCAATAACATGGTTTACTTCAACATTTACAAAAACTAACACAGCTCTTTTTAGTCTGACAGAAGGTGAACCAGAACTGTCTTCAGCTTCAAAATGTCAAATATGCCAGAGGTTCACTTACTCTACTCTTCTCCAGAATATATCATTATGAAAAATGCTCTGACAACAACATTTTTCTTATAAACATTAATGGTGAGAAATTTTAAATGTTAATTTTATTATCAAGATCTTGTTTGAACTGAACATGGTAGTGGACATCTATAATCCTAATGCACAGCAGGGTGAGGCAGGAAGACC
This sequence comes from Nannospalax galili, assembly GCF_000622305.1. Lineage (NCBI taxonomy): Eukaryota > Metazoa > Chordata > Mammalia > Rodentia > Spalacidae > Nannospalax > Nannospalax galili. Next base: position 2,396,424 of record NW_008336314.1, read on the forward strand.
TCTAAGTTCCAGGACGATACGGGCTCCACAGTGATAAAAAGCCTTTGTTTGACTACTTCCTTCCTATAAGTCCAAGTATCCTCTCCTGATTTCAAAATGATAAACGTACATATTATGAAAAAAATTTCAATGCAACACTAGCAGTATGCATATGACATATCTTTATACTCATTATCAAGTATCTCTCAACAACCTAAGAAATGCCTAGTTATGAGTTACTTTGGTTCAGAATAGAGGTTTAAGCCTTCTTATTTCTAGAATTATAGGAACTGATCCAACAGGTGACACATTTATGTAATCCTAGCACCTGGGAGGTGAATTAAGAATTCAAGCCAATCTCAGATACATAGCAAATTTAAAGCCTGCCCAAAAATCTTTATGCCACCTATTCTAAAAATGCTGACTTCTTAAACTTCACATACTAAAAAATTCCTCCCTGATTTACACTATTATTCTGGCAACCCTTCTCTCAGTTATTATAATTGCAATACTTAGTCACATCATTAAATAAGCATATTAGTTATCATTCTAATTACATCCTGATTACAAAGTAAACATCCACTTCACAGAGGATGCAGTAAATACTTTTTAATACATGTAACAGCACAGATAATTCTGACAACTATTACTACAAACATACTTCATTCACAACAATAAACTACTGTGAATAACCATAACCCATAAGCATGCCTCATAATAACCCTAGCACTGTTTATAAAGTCAGGACTAGCCTCATTTTACTTTTGCGTACAAGTAATTCAGGGAATCCCACTTATTTCAAGAATAATCCTATTAACGTAACAGAAACCAGCATTCATCTCAACTCCAATTCTATTTCAAATCTAACCATATATTAACCCAAATATAATCATTATTCTAACCATATTATCTGTCCTAGTAGGCAGTTGAGAAATACTTGACCATACTCAATTACAAAAGATCACAGCATATTCATCAACCACCCACATAACATAACAGCTGTGAAAGGTTTGGTCCTCAGCACCTGGGGCTGGGGGTTGCAGGGAGAGGAGGCCAATTTAAGAGAAAAACCACAGCTAGACCTCAGAATACTCAACTATCATTTTCTCCTACTTAAGAACTTAATACATTACCCATGAACACATTATGAACATTGCTTAATGACGATAAAGACTAACCTGTGATGGTTAGTGTTGTCAGACTTGACAGGATCTGGAATCACCAGTGGAATCACTGGAAACAAGACTCTAGGAACTCTGTGAAGGATTATCTTGATCAGGTTAACTGAAGTGGGAAGACACAACCTAAAGGAGGGATGGATACCATTCTCTGGCCTTAGGTCTGGACTAGATAAAAAGGAGGAAGTTATCTGCGTACAAGAAATCATCATTCTCTTCTTACTATCTGCTGACGCAATCGATGACTCAAGTTCCTGCCACCAGGATGGACTGTATTCTGAAACTGCGAGCCAAAATAAATCTTTTCCCTCTTTGTTAAAAAAAAGTATTTGTTTTGCCAGGCATGGTGGCGCACACCTTTAGTGCCAGTACTTGGGAGGCAGAGGCAGGCGGAGCTCTGTGAGTTCCAGGCCAAGGGAGGAGGCCCAGTCTCAAAAAGACCAAAAAAATTATTTGTTTCTATTTTATGTGTATGAGTGTTATGTCTGTCTGTCTGAAAGTGTACCAAATGTGTGCAATGCTTGTGGAGGGGCCAGAACAAAATACGCAGATCCCCTGGAACTGGAGTTATGGGATGGCTGTTACAGCTGCCATGTGGTTGCTGTGAACTGAACCCAGTTCTGCAAGAGTTGCCAGTGTTCTTAATTACTGAGCCATCTCTTCTGCCCCAATTTTTTACCTCTTAAGCTGCTTTTGTCAGGGTATTATAATAGCATGGAGCCTAGTAATGGATATAGAAAACTGGTACCAAGAAGTAGGGTTATTTCTATAAAGCTACGTGATTCATAGGGCTTTGGAATTGGTTTCTGGGAGGAATGTGGTACAGTTTGGAAAGCCCGTAAATGCTGTAAGCAAAACTTAATGGGTCATTCTAATGATGGAAGTTTGAAGGACTAAAAGGTAGAAAGAAATGGGACTGGAGGCCCAGCTCATGTGGTTTCAGAAGGAAACTAGGACTCTATTAGAAAGAGGGCTAGAGGCCATTCAGGTTACAGTCCTTTTAATCCCCCTCCGTGCCCCTTTTCTTTGAGACAGGGTCTCCTTGTAGCCACAGCTGGCCTTTAACTCATTATGTAGACAAGGTTGGTCTTGATCAAACAGAGATCTGACTGCCTCTGCCTCCCCAGTGCTGGGATTAAAGGCATGCGTCACAAAGCCCAGCCATTCAGGTTACATTCCAGCAAAGACTCTGATTACATTCTGTCCATGTCCTGAGAACCTGAATGAGGCTAAATTAAAAAGTTAATAAAGTCAGGTATTTGGCAAAGGAAATTTCAAGGCACAATAGCACTCAGTCTGTGGCATGGTTATTATTCTCCACTCTTACCCAGTTCTACAAGAGGGGGAAAAAAAAGCAACAAATGGAACAGAAAGATTTTTTTTTAAGTATGTTCAGTGTGTAAAGCAAAAAATTAAATCGAACAATTTTAAAGTTGCAACCAAAGTGCATGCTAAAAAAGAGGTGTAATTGTTAGAGAAACCTCTTTCTTCTTCATTGGGTCACTGAGAAAGGAGCCCTGAAGGCAAGAGTCTACTCAGAACATAAAAGGCTCCAGCTTGTAAAACTTCAAATTAATTTCAAAGCAAAAGCCCAACTGAGAATGCCTCAGAGGGAGTTCACTGATCAAAAACAACTGCCTAGTGAAAAGATTTTGCAGATTCAGCCAGCAAGACATACACAGAAGACACTCCAGCTATGGGCCCAGGGAGCTAGGCTCCATCCCAAGCTGGCAGCAGAACTTGGCAGCACTGTCCATGTGGTACTTGCAGGCATGAAAGATGCAAGACTGAAGGGGTCAAGGAGTCTTGCATTTTTCCCAAGAGCTTCTGAGGCCAGGCAGTGTGCAGCAGGGTTACAGTGCCTGCAGGAAGGTCATGAGAGGTCACCTCATGAAGCTGTGAAGATGGAAGCCTAAGGTGCAATGAAGACCCCAGGATGTTGGAGATGCCAGGACTATCAGGTGTCCACAGAGAAAAGCTGCAGGTATGGGGTAGAACCAACCCAAGAGAGAAACTATGTGTACTACAGCACTGGAAGGATGCTGTTACCCAAGCCCTTTGTAGCTAATGGGCTCCAGGTGCTAGACTTGTTGCTGCACTGCAAGATTTGGTGTTAGCCCTGTTGAGTTTCAGCCTTCCATTCATTCTTTGTTATGCCACAATTCTTCCCCTTTAGGGGAACAAAGTGTATTTGCAAGTATGAAACTTCCTTTTTAATAAAAGGACTCACGGTTAAGAGATTGCCTCAAGTCTCACTTGAGACTTGGGCTTGATTTTTTTTTCCTTTCTTTTTGAGACAGGATCCCCTTGTATTTCCACCTGGCCTGGAACTCACTATATAGACCAGGCTAGCCTTGAACTCACAGAGATTCGCCTGCCTCTGCCTCCCAAGTGCTGGGATTAAAGGCGTGCACCATCACGTCCAGCATGGGCTTGACTTTCAAACACTATTGGAACTGTTAAATTTAATGGGGACTTTTATTTAAGATTTCAAAAAATTTAGTTTTATTTTACAAGTGTTTTTGCCTGCATGTCTGATAACATATTAGATCTTAAATTTACTATAAAAATAGCTTTTCAAAAGGCTTGGGATTTACATCAGTAGTAGAACACTACCTAGTATGCTATGGCCTTGAGCTCAATCCCCAATCCTCAACACTGATGTGGGGTTATTTATCTAGGTACTATAATCCTAGCACTCTGGAAAGAGTCTGGAGGATCACTTGAGTCCAGAAGTTTGAGGACTCTACTTCAAAATTAATTAACTAATTAATTAAGGTAAAAACAACTTTTGAGCACTTCTATCTTACAGTGACAAATCTTCTATGGATTCCAGAGGCAGGGTCCTTTAGGATATGATCACGCACAGGTTTGCCAAATAAGCAGATGTTTTTTAATATACTCTATTAAGAGAAAACAGTACACTGAAGAAAATGTAGTACTTAATCAGTATCATAAGTCAAAAAGGATGAATGACATCTTAAAATACCAATAAAAAAAAGTAACTTAAAGTAGGGAGTTGTTTTTATTTTTTTTGAGACAGTGTCTCCCTCTGGCCCCAGCTGTTCTGAAACTCACTATGTAGACCAGGCTGACTCAATCTCACAAAGACAGCCTACTTCTGTCTTCCAAGTGCTGGAATTAAAGGTGTGCACCACCATGCTGGGCAAGAAAGTGTTTTGAAAAGTTCTAAACTATAAAGATTACAGTGAAGACGTAGGTCATCTAGCACAAGTACTAACTTTAGAAGTTTTTGAAAGACAGGATCTTGCTTTGTGTCTTAGAGTGGCCTTAAACTCATGAGACCACTGTTGAAACCTTCTGAGTGCTGGTATTATCCATGTGTCCACATGACTGGTTGACCAAAAGAAAAAAAATGTTTTTAATCTGTTTATCACTATTGCTAGATTATTTCTTTTCAACACATTTTCCATACAAAGATGAACTTGTTTGATGACTTACTAACATCAACAGATAATTAATTCTGTTTTAAAATTCATTTTTTCAGAGCTGGAGAGATGGCTCAGCAGTTAAGAACACTAGCTGTTCTTGCAGAAGACCCAGGTTCAAATCCTAGCACCCACATGGCAGCTAACAACTGTCCGTAACTCCATTTCCAGGGGATCCAACAGCCTCTTCT
>NW_008336314.1:2401825-2446888 GCF_000622305.1 Nannospalax galili
TCATTTTTCTAATGACCATGAAGTTTTTAACAAAAAACTTTTGTCACCTTCTGTGTTATGTCATAATCCATTCTAGGTGCTTACACCAAGACTTTGATACAGGCGCTCCACTATTTTATATACAGTATGAGGCATTTAAATAACTTTTTTCTTTATAAAAGATGATATTTACCTTTCTCTAAATTTATCTTGTTTCTCAAAGAAACTTCAGCTACCACATCTTTTAAGTTTCCAGTATTAAAAGTTAATTCTACCATGTAAGATTAGATTTATTATGCACCTTGGATTTAGACTAGCTTTTATCAACATTATCAAGACAAATTTCTCCATTTTAAAAAAGCTAAATAAATATGACTACTTTGTGCTTTGTGCTTTAAAGAGACTTAAAACTCAAGCACTTGCCTATCCTTTGGGTAGTCTCCCAAACTATCTTTCAGAATCTCTAAGATCGTCACAGGGAATAAGAATTGGTTTACTTAGTGTTTAAAGCCTCAGATCACATTTCTATTTCTGCTACTGTGTAATACTTATTGCCAAATGATAACGTTTACTGGACAGAATGAAATCTCAAGTATCAGTTTCCCTAGTTATTTTTCCAGTTTACCAAAACATAAAACTCAACTATTTACATATTATTTGTTGGCAGTCAGTAATAGAAAGTTGCCTAGCACTACAGTAACTTGTCTCAATGCCATGGCATTTATTAGATCCAGAGACTGTTTACCATCAACTCATTGACTCCAGCCCCTTTCTACACTAGTCCCAATTCAACAATATTGCCAGTTGTAGCCAAATCCATTATCTTTATACACATTCTCACTGTTGGTTCTGTTACCATGTACGATGATTAAAAGTAATATGATGGTTCATCTGAGATGAACAGTATTGATAGGCTAGCCAAAACCGCAAGAAGTATCAGAAAAACTAAGATTAAAGGGATCTACTTTTGATTCCTTTCCAGATATCCTGGAAATAGAAGTTTCTACCACACCTTCTCAAGACTACTATCTTGTGCTGGAAAAAGACTGTGCGCTCTTACACATGGCAAAAATTTTCTGTTAGTATGTATGCTGGATAGCTTTGGTTGTCAACTTGACACACCTGGGTAGAGGGAGCCACAACTGGGAAATTGCCTTCCATTGGACTGGCCTGTGGCCATGTCTCTGGGGCATTTTCTTGATTGTTGAGTGATGTGGGAGGGCCCAGTCAACTGTGGGTGGTGCCACCCCTGGACAGGTCATTCTGTATGGTATAAGAAAGCAGTCTGAGCATGGACCAGGGGAGCAAGCCAGTAAGCAGTAGTCCTCCATGGCCTGTGCTTCAGTGTCTACCTCCAGGTTCCTGCCCTGAGCTCCTACTTTGGCTCCCTCAGTGATAAACTGTGACCTGGGAGATACAAGCCGAATAAAACCCTTTCCTCCCCAAGTTGGTATTGGTCAGTGTTTTGTCACAGCAATGGAGAAATAAACTAGAACATGCTTAATAATATGTAAGTGTGCCCCAATAATAACTATGGATCTAAGACTTTTTTAACAAATAAAATTTAGTACTAGAATCTAGGCTCTCAAGGTCAAGTTCCATCATAACATTTCAGAACATATTTATGTAGACAGGGAGGCTGGTAAATGATTATTAATGAGTATAAGATTTCTTATTCTGGAAAGGAGAGTGGTGAAAAAAAGTTCTAACTTTGTGGTAATGCACAGTCCTGTGAATGCCTTAAGAAGCAATGAAGTATGCCCTTCAAATGGGTAAGTTGTATGCAAATTATCTCAATAAAAAGCAGCTTTGCATAAGCCTCATTCTAATAGTGATCACAAAGCTATAAAATGCTACCTAGAACATTAAAATATTTAACAAAAATCTATGAGACAAATAGAAACCTGAACATCCTAAAATAAGCCAGTATTAGGATGATAAAAACAAGTCACTTGTAAGCCAAAGATGACTGACGGTTAAAGGGACCTTACTCTTTAGATAGCAATCATTAAACAAACAGAAACAAAAAGACTGAACATGACCTCAAAGTAATTTCTTCAGAAAAACTATTTAAAATAATCTTGAAATTCAAAGCTTTGCTTCTATACATGAAAACATGAATGAAGTCCTCAATAATATGAGCACTTACTCATCATACTCGATATGATAAATAACGTCTTCATCAGCAGCAACAGAGTCTGAATTAGACGTAGAGGGTACATTGTCCAATTTATTTGTGTTCTCTTTGGAATTATGATTTATATTTCCATTAGTCCTTTTATAAGAATTGCCATTCTTCAGTGGAGTTTTGCCACGTGAATGTCCATCAGAAGCTCTAGTAACACTACGTATATGTGCTTCAAACCAAGCACCAAGGCCGGCATCTCTGGCATCCACCAATTCATTTACCTAAAAAAAGTTTAAAATTAGTTAATGAAGCTTCATTTCATCTATTGCTTCAAAAACTTCAATATAACTCAAGATATTTGAGAGTTATTATGGTAAACAATATGCTACTAATGTTTGAAATGATTACAGATTAGGTCATAATTATTCTTTTTGGATTGTACTATACTATCTTAATGTTTGTATTTACTAATAAAAGTTAACTTTCTTCCCAATTTCCTTCAGTGAAATAGATGTTTTTATTACTCTGTACTTGTGTGTATACTATACTTTTGAATGTAATTCTTATGTATCTGTCATTCTTGCAATGTCACTATTTTAAAAAACAACACTTTAAACTATTAAAACACCAATTTGCTCTATTTCTTCACAGTCCTAAAAGTAGCTTACATAACAAGTCCAACAAAAAAATAGAAAATAAAACCTCATAATGAAAGAATTATTCATAAAGAACAATAGGAAAAAAGTCTTCTGAACTAATATACAAACTGGGAAAAGTTCTGCCATGGATTAACAGTGTACTAGGAAAAGTTATTCACCACTTCAAAGTAAAAAGATAAAATTTAAGAGATATAAGACATAAAAAAGTGATGTCCAGAACTAAACCAAGTAATTTTACAAATAGGAAATGTATTATTAAAACATAGGTAAATCATAGAAATAAGAAATGGAGACAGGTTAAAAAAAATTCTTCTAAAAAATAAGAGGACATTTGTCTAAGAGGTAGAGACCTTTCCGAATAATAATGAAGTGAGAGAAATAATCTCTTCAATCTTCACTTCTCCCTCTCTCCCTTCCTTCCTTCCTTGTCTTTTTGAGACAGGGTCTCCCTGTAGCCCCAGCTGGCCTAGAACTTGCTATGTAGACCAGGCTGGCCTCAAACTCAAAGAGATCTGCCTGTCTCTGCCTCCCAAGTGCTGGGATTAAAGGCCTGTGCCACCACAACCATCTTTCAGTCTTTTCCTTTTCTTTTCTTTAAAAAAAAAAAAAAAGCCCTTACAAAGAAAATCGGAAATCAAAACATGGTCCTTATCTCATCAAATGAGTTTTTCCTTCCAAAGTAAAAGAAATTACTTAAGGTATTTAATACAATTCTAAGATTGTGCTGGTTAGTTTGTATCGCCAACTCGATAAACCTACAGTCACCTGGGGAAAGGGAACCTCAAATGAAGAACTACTTCAATCTGGGTTGGCCTGTGTTGTGTGGCCATGTCTGGGAGGAATTGTCTTGACTAACGATTAATGTAGGAGGACCCAGCCCACTGTGCTCAGCACCATCCCTAGGCAAGTAGGCAGGGGCTGTGTAAAAACAACTAGCAAAGTGTAAGCCAGAAAGAAGCTTGTGATAGCTGACAAGCCAGGCAAAATGTACAAATGTCAAAGGTAAGTGATCAGCACCGAAATATATTACTATTACTATTTTTTTTTACAGTCTCAAATCACCAAGCTGACACAAAAGTGCAGAGTACAGACAAACCAAAGAGCATTAACTTACCCTTTGGTACAACATCTGACCAAAGGCAGTATACATAATGTAAATAGTAGCAATAAAATAACAGGAAAGGCATAGTTCAACATAACCTAGGAAAGAACAGTTTAGGACAAAAGAAAACGAACTAAGGACCAACCAGGTAAGGTACAACAAAGAATCAGAGATGGGACATGCTACCCACTACATGAATTAATTTACATATTAAATGAATATAGGTTCATTTCTTCCGTAACAGTCACCAACAAATTTAAAGACAGCCTCTTGTAGGCAGGAGGGCTAAAATAAAACAAAACAAATAGCCAAAGTTGAATTTTATTACTAGGAAAAAATAAACTTAAGTTTCTTATTCTTTCATAGCAAACCAAACCATAAGGTTTCATATAGCACCCCAAATACATTGTTGTGACAGAGAATGCTGCATACAGTTGATACTAAAACAGCAGCAGTAAAAGTAACTTAAGCACCAAGTATGCTGCTATGGTGTACACCTATATTCCCAGCACTCCAAAGCTGAGGCTGGAGGATCCTAAGTTCAAAACCAGCCTAGGCTACACAGGCAGAGTCTGTCTTACAAAACAAAACAAAACCCCTACATGAATATAAACTTTACTATGCCTCTGTAAGAAGTCCAAATGAAATGTTGATATTTACCTACCAAATGTAAGAAACTAGTATGTAGATACAATATTTGGATTAACCTAAAATATTGCCAATGTTTACCTGTCATATAGAGAGAATTTATTAGCTCATAAAGGGTAGGAAATTATTATCTGAATGGAGTAAATCACTTAAAACTGGAAGTAAACTCAAGTTTTATTACCAAATTACAATAATGTACATTAACTGGGATGGAGCTGCCTTTAAATTCTAAACACTTTACATAATACACAGACACATTAAGGCCAAATTTAAATAGGCCAAATTGCATGTAAGAGGTAAAACTCTGGGTTTTGATGGGAGGTCAAAACAAAAATACTTAAAACCATGTAATTAAGAGGAAAACAGGAAAATGTCCTGGTACCCTTCCTTTATGAGTGATTTAGTGGAAATTAAGAATGGAAATAATTGGCAAGAAGAGAGTATCAAAACTTAAAGGGATATCTGGGTATGGTGGTATGTGATTATAATCCCAGCACCTGGTAGGCTAAGGCAGAACAATCACAAGCAATGAAGCCAGTCTAGACTACAAAGTGAGACACTGTCTCAAAAAGGCCAACACAGCATGACAAAAGAGGAAGGCAATGTATGAGTGGGAATGTTCAAATTATATCCATAGGATTTTTTTTTTTTTTTGGTCTTTTTGAGGCAGGGTCTCCCTGTAGCCCCAGCTGTCCTTGAACTCACTATGTAGACCAGGCTGGCCTTGAATTCACAGGTGGATACCTGCCTCTGCCTCCCGAGTGCTGCGAATTAAAGGTGTGCGCCACGACACCCAGCTATCCATAGGATTTTAATTTATGGAAGTAACTTAAATGCAAAATAGAAAAGGCAGAAAAAACTAGGGGAAATCAGGTCTCAGCCTTTACTTTCATGAGAAAGGCAGAAAATGTCAGGACAGGGCAAACAACCTAAGATTAGCTACTGTGAATATGTCAATGGGATCCACGTTACTGGGGTGGTCCCTAGTTGTCCGACATCTTGCCAGAGATCATCAGAGCAGCAAATATTGTCTTTTATGAGAGGTACTGAGAGGTGGTTGGGAAATGGACCCAGGATCAACTGGTTGTGTATGAAAGGCAAGATCTCTTGCAAGTATCTTGCTTATTTCTAGGAATTCACAGACTCTTAATCTCTAGCACAAAAAACAAAATGAAACAGGAATTAACTAGTCCTAGGAAGGACAATCTCTCTCCAGATAGCAAGGCTTCTTCAATGATGTCAAAATACAAAATATACAAACAGGCCAGATGTAGTGGCACACGCCTTTAATCCCAGCACTTGGGAGGCAGAGACAGGCAGATCTCTGTGAGTTCAAAGCCAGCCTGGTCTCCATAGCGAATCCAGGCCAGCTAGGGCTACAGGGAGATCCTGTCTCAAAAAGACCCCTCCCAAATATATAAACAAATAATCTATATATTTTAAAAAGGTTATATAAATCTGTATATAAAAATGAAAGGAGTGGTTTGGGGCTAGAAATTACATGAATCTATTAAATCAGAGAATAACTTATCCATATTAAAAACAGTTATAAATGCCAAGTATGGTGGTACATACCTGTAATCCCTTTTGTGAAATTAAAAAAAAAAAAATTCAAACAGTCACAGGTATTCATTTGCCTTGCAAGACAAAGACCTAAAGGGCCTTTAAAAGAAACTTAAATTTTTTGTTGTTGTTCAGAAGACCAAAACTCACATGCATATGTGTGTTAATAAAAGGATCATAAATGAACTTTCTTCAGAAAAAAATATACATAGTTATATACAAGTCAGACATATGCACATAATCGTAACACTTCTGAGACTGGGGCAAGAAAATTCCAAGTTCAAGGTAGCCTGGGCTGCATACTGAGATCCTGTCTCAAAAAATACAAAACAAGTAAAAAAGCATTTATCTCCACATATAGATAAGTCTCTCATATTCAAGCATTTGCCAATAATTAAGGACAAAACCAGTAATTTTTTTGATTTTTTATTTTTATGTTATGCCTGCATGTATGTAAGCAACCGTGTCACATGCAGTGACCTCAAAGGACAGAAGAAGGCATTGGATCCCTTGGAACTGGAGTAACAGACGGGTGTTAGCTGCCACGTGGATGCTGAGATTCAAACCCAGGTCTTCTGCAAGAATAGCCAGTGCTCTCAATTGCTGAGCCATCTCTCCAGCCCCCAAACCAATAATTTTTTTTCAAAGAGAGGAAGAAAAACTGAAGTATGGGAGGCAAAGTGGAACAATTAAAAATAAAGACAATAATACCAACAGCAACTACTGGAAAGTTTACTGTTCATCAAGTTTGTATTCGCTCCCACCAGCACCTGTCCCTCTGTCCCTCCCTCTCTCTTTCTCTCTTTCAAACCAGGGATTAAACCTAGGGCCCCATACATGCTAGGAGAGCACTATACTGAGCTACATACTTAACTTTTTTTACTTTTTAAGCAGGAGCTCATGTGTTGCCCAGGCTATCCCTGAACTTGCAATTTTCCAGCTTCAGCCTGAGTACTGGGGAATTAGACTGTACTCTTGCACTATCAGGTCCAACTCTTCATTTTCCATTTATAAGTGGGAAGTGGGGAGCATGGTCTTAATATGTTGCCCAGGTTTGCCTGAACTTCCATGTAAAACACAGGCTGGCCTTAAACTTGCAATCTTCCTGTCTCAGCCTCCCAAGTAGCTTGAATTATCCAATATATTTCTAAATACTTCACTTGTTCTATGGAAAACTCTCTAGTCTGCAGATAAACCTGGGTTTAAGTTCTTCATCTTTCACCTATAAGGTGTAATCTTGAACAAGCTAGCTTGTCCCAGGCTTCATCCTTTTGCAGTTAGAATGTACTTAGCAGTGGATTTGAGAAAATCCATATAAGATGTGAACCCAGTAAGCATATAATGACACAAATTAAACGACTGTTTCCTTTCACTAAGAATCAGCATGTACAATCTTGATTCATTTAAACTCAGCAGTCTTATTTTCCCATACTCTCCAGAGTAAACATTACCATCTTATGGTTACATAATTACCTTTCAATAATTACAGTACAAAATCATTCTTATTTTTGAATAAAGTATAGACATGAAGCATACTTGTCCTCAAAAGATATACAGTTAAGCACGAGGAAAAGGTTCAGTGAGTAAAGCAATACCAGCACATGCATGAGGACATGAGCTTGAACCCCAAGAGCCCAAATAAAAGCTGAGCACAGCAGAGTAGCACATGTCTGTAATACCAGTGCTCCTATGGCAAGATGGGAGGCAGACAGGAAAATCCCTGGAAGCTTATAGACCAGCTAGCCTATAATATGCAAAAATGAACAATAAAAGACTATTTCAAACCCGTGGAAAGCAAGGACCAACACCTGGTTAACCTTTGACCTCTACACATGTGCCATGTCACACACATACATGAAACACATGCACACACACACGGACATCATATACATACATACATCATGCACACATAAAAATATACAGCTAAAAAAGAATCTGAGAGTGAAACTGAGAACATGGGTTTCTCCAACTTTAAAAATGATTCTTTCAGACCATTTCATTGGCAATACAAGTTTAAAAAATAAAACATGGTTCCATTTACATAAAATTCAGAAATAGCCAAATCAGGACTGCAGAAATATGTTGAATTTCAGTAAGTTTAAAAACTTAATAGAAACCACAGAAAAGATTAATACTGAATTCTGGGTAATAGTTATAAGTAAAAACTATGGGGTTATAATTAGGAAGATGTACATGGGAAATTCTTGGAGTACTGCTATTTTATTTGATAATTTGAGTATTAGAAAAATTTACTTCATAGTATTTCATTAAATTATTCTTTTCCTATTTCTTATTAAATTTCATCACCAACTTGTACTATGGACAAAACAAGATAGAACATACTAAAATATCAATACCTTTACTTTGGATTATTGATCCTTTTCTTTGCTTCATATATTTTCCAGTGAACATAAAACAACATGCAGAAAGTTTAACTGCTACACACTTGGCTAAATTTAAAAGCTTAGCATTTTAAATATATCATTTGGGCTGGATGTCTATTCCAAAAGTGGGACCATATTTGAGCCATATAAAGTTTCCATATTAAAAAACCATAATTAAAATCAATTTATGATTTTTTTGGGGGGGAGAGGAGAGTAGGAGCCGGTAACGTTAGGAATTTAACCCAAGACCTTGTGCATGCTTAGCACTTGGTCTATCCTGTGCCTGTTACACTCCCTAGGTCCAGATTTTCATTTAGTCAGTGTAGAACCCTGTTTCAAAAAATAATTTAATGCCTAACCTAGTTTCAGAGTGATTCAATATATGTTCAGTGATTACTGGGAATGGACAAACTCAATCCCTGTTCAAACTTGTATAAATTCTTCAAATATGATTAGTAATAACTAGCTTTTCACAACAATACATGGATAGGTGAAAAAGATAATCAAATATTGCCCAAGGTTAGCAAATACGGCAAAATAATGATGGATAATAAATAACCATACAATTTTTAAAATTAGTTTGAAAATCTACTTTTTATAACTGGCTCATCTTGGTCTAAATTTGATTAAAAATGCGCAAAAACTCAATAAAAATATACATTAAAAAATAAAAATAAAGAAATTAACTGGTTCATCTTAAAGTCCAAAGAATATTTCAGACAAAAAGAAGGAAAAAAAGATCTGTTTTTTTCAGCCAGGAAGCAGTTTTAAATTTTAAAAACTATTCATTTTTATGTGTGTGTTTTGTGTGCATGTATGTATGTGCACTAGATGTGAGCAGTGCCCACAGAGGCCAGAAGAGGGCATGGAAATCCCTGTAACTGTAACTAAAGACAGTTGTGAGCCACCACGTTAGTGCTAGAAACCCAGGTCCCCTGCAAGAGTAAGTGCACTTAACCAAAGAAGCTGTTTTAATTAAACAAAGTTCTACACTGACTAAATGACAATCTGGAGCTAGGGAGTGTAGCAGGCACAGTTATAGACCAAATGCTAAGCATGCACAAGTTCTTGGGTTAAATCCCTAACCTTACCAGCTCCTATTCTCCTCCCTCAAAAAAAAAAAAAAAAAAAATCAAAAACTTGACCAAATAAAATTACATAGATTCTCCTTGCCACTCCCCCAAAATCAAGATAAAGGAAAAACTTTCCCCCTACTTTTTTTGGAGACAGGGTTTCTTAGTATATGGTCACAGCAGGCCAGAAACTCACTACTTACTACTATATGAAGACCAGGCTGGCCTCAAACTCAGAGATCCACCTCTGCCTCTGGCTCCTGAGTGTTAGGATTAAAGATGTGTGCTACCATGCCCTGCTACTTCTCAATTTGTATATACTAACTACTACAAGAAAAAGAGGAAATTCAAAATAGCTTTTAAAATTGTTTTCACAAGACCCTTGTAAACTCAATCTGACAAAAACCCCAGCATAGAGCTAGGGAAATGGGCAACAAGCCTCTACCTTAGCCCAATTACTGCTGGGTGAGGGAGTTGATCTTTAAGGAAGAGACTCTAGAAAGGATGACTAGACTCCAGTGGATGATATGACACTGAGAGATATCTGGGTATACAAACTTGACTCAATAGGCCTTAACATATATAACAGAACACATAAAATCCGGTACTGGGGAGGGGGTATAAAGACGATTAAGATGTTTTGTACGAAATGCACAAAAATTCAATAAAAAATATACATTGAGGAAAAAAACTGTGTTCAGTTTAGCTAGAAAGCCAGCATTTAATTATAGTTCTAAGGATGCAGGTAAAAATACCATGTTTACTTTTCTATTCCTAATACCTAGTACGAATATGCACTAGATACACAAATATTCATGGAGTGCATTATCTAGAAGTAAAGCACTTCTAAAGCATTAGACACATTTCCAAATACTCATGATAGTAACTTCATTTAAAAAACTGAAAAAGCAAACAGATCTATGTTAGCTTCTTCAAGGTTACATGCAACTTTAAAAATATTACAGCACAAATAACTAGTAGTCTTTTCAGAGTTTAAATGCCAGGTTCCACTATATTCTTAAATGGAAAAAACTGCCTTGTAAATTTATACAACTAACAAGTAACATAACTAGAATTTGAAACCAGGTCTGACAGTAAAGTCGGGATTCCCCAACTCCCAACTGCTAGACCACACAGGAGTAAAGTTAAGATCCTTACTATCTGTATTATATATTAATATGAAATGGAAGTACTACTAAGTAAAGATAGACATGGTAGTACAAGCTTGCAATGCCAGCACTTGGGCATGCTAAGGCAGGACGACCACAAGTTCAAGGCCAACATAGACTAAATAGTGAAAATTCTATCTCAAATCAAAAACCCAAAAAGAAGTATGAAATAAAGGGGGAAAAAGAATTTAAGAAAGGCAGTTGACTGCCAAAGCATTAACACTGAAAATAAAAAAAACCCTACTGAGAGAATTAATTTTATGAAGCTCTTCTGGAGTAGTTTGAAAAAGGACAGAAATAGAAATTTGCTACAGCAAAATAATTTAAGTCAAACTAAAGTGTGTAACTGTTATAGTGCTCAAACAACTGTAAAGTACATAATCTGGCTACTGGCTCTTCTAAGAAGAAAAATTCATTTTTTCATTATCTTCAAAAGTAGCAGCTTCAAGGCCGGGCCAGGTGGCGCCCACCTTTAATTCCAGCAGAGGCAAGCAGAGCTCTGTGAGTTTGAAGCCAGCCTAGTCTACAAATTGCGTTCCAGGCCACTTGGGGCTACAGGGGAGACCCTGCCTCAAAAAGACCAAAAAAAAAAGTAGCACAAATGTGATGATGAGTATCTGTAATCCCAGCTCTTGGGAGAAGTTGGAAGATAGAAGGATACAGTTCAAGGCTACCTTTACTTATACACCTTGTCTCAAAACCCCGTGTGTGTGTGTGTGTGTGTGTGTGTGTGTGTGTGTGTGTGTGTGTGATTCTAAACTCATAGCCTCCCTTCCAAAAAGGGCAAAAAGTAACAACATAAGCTTAACACAAATATATAAGGTTACAGCCAGGCATGGTGGCCCATGCCTTCAATCCTTTAATCCCAGCACTCAGGAGGCAGAAGGAGGATCTCTTGTGCATTCAAGGCCAGGCTGGTCTATATAGTGAGTTCTAGGCCAGCTAGGGCTACAGAGAGACCCTGTCTCAAAAAAAAAATAAAATAAAAAGTATACACACACACACACATTACATAAATATTGATCCATAAATAATGTGTGTGTATATACACACACACACACACATATAATTTTTTTTAATTTTCTTGCTCTGCTCAGGGCTCTTGATACCCCAGGAACAGGAACAAGGAACAAAAAGTATACCTAGAGGGGCTGGTAACAAAGTTCAGTCAGTAAAGTACTTACTTGTCAGTAAACATGAGGACCTGAGTTTGGATCCCCAGCACCCATGTAAAAAGCCAGCACAGTGACATGTCTGTAAACCCAGGACTGGGGAAGAATGGGAAAATATCATGGAGACAAGTGGATCCCTGGAGTAACCTAGCCAGCCAGCCACACACACACATATACTCCTAGAACCCAGACTTCTAGTCCAATTCCCCAATTAAAGAAACCAGCACAGGGCTTGGGAGATAGTTTAACTGATAAAGTACCTACCACTCAAGCAAGCTGAGGATGACAGCCTGCATCTGTGACCCCAGCACTTGGGGGGGGGGGGGGGGGGGCAGGCAGATCCTGTAGGCTTGCTTGCCAGCCACCCAGCCTAGTCAATTGCTAGCTCAGGCTTAATTAGAGACCCTGTCTCAAAGTGAAGTTGAGTGAGAATAACACTGCCTTCTGGATTCCACACACAATGCTTATGTATACACATCCCATATGAATATGAACACACACACATACCACACTTTAAACTCGTACTCAAAAAAAGGATGACAACAAAGAAGAATCAGAGAAACCAGTGCACCTTGGAGAAATGGCCATTACAGCATTAGAACAGAAAATATGCAAAGGAACCCTGAAGTATCTTATTGTACTAGAAAAGAAAATGCTTTAAACCAAGAGAAAGAACCCCACAATAATAAAAAAGAAACTTCCAATTGCCAAAACTGAAACAATCTGAGCATCAGTCCATACTGCTATAAATAAGTGAACACATAAACATGCAAGACAAATCTCTCATGCTAATGGATTCTCCACGCCCCCATCATTCTCAAGGGAATGGAGTACACAATTTCCTACTTATTCAATACAAGCTATACATACATAGTGACTTCATCTCAGAGATTTCAATATGAAGAGGTAACAGTGGAGAAAGCTGACAAACAGTACCTCAGCCAGGTGATTAAAGTCCACATCAACAGTGTTAAGCACCTACTGATATAAAACCCAAGTTATATTTAGCAATAGAATGCTGACAGTACCAGCCCTAAATGAGGTATGATGCAAATGCCATTTTACTTCTGTAGTCTTCCTCCCTCAAATTTAAATCTAGTGTGATGAGAAACCTAACAGATGAATTCTGAAAAGTTCTTGAAAAGTCCATAAAGTTTTCATGATAATCAAAAATAAGTAAGTTGGGGCTGGAGAGTGTATACTGTTCTTGCAGAGGACTGGAGTTTGGTTCCCAGCACCAAGCAGGACAAGTGGGTTTACTACCCATAATTCTATCTCCAAGAGGGATCTGATACCTCTGGGCTCCACAGGCACTTGCACTCATACACATACACAAACACACACACACACACACACACACACACACACACACACACCACCCTGAAAAAAAGTTAAGGAAGTCTAAGAAAAGTATCTAAATGTGGGGCTGGAGAGATGGCTCAGCAGTTAAGAGCACTGACTGCTCTTGCAGAGAACCTGGATTCAATTCTCAGCACCCACATGGCAGCTAACAACCATCTGTAACTCCAGTTCCAGGGGATCTGACACCGTCTTCTGACGTCCATGGGCATTACACGACACAGGTGCACTTGCATACATGCAGGTAATACACATAAAATAAAAATAATACAAATTTTTAAGTATCTAAATGCCATGTCATATCCTAGGTGGGGTTGTGCAAAGGGGAAAAAAAAGGTACTAAAAGCTAAGGAATATGGTTTATCTATTGTAACAAATGCAACATGCTGATATGAGTTTTAACTGTCTTGTTATGACCTGAGATGCTATAGTATGAACATGAAATGTCCTCAATAGACATGTATTGAATGGTTAGTCTCCAAGTGATAGAGCACAACTTGGAGATGGACAGGTTTTGTTTTGATTTGGTCTTTGAGACAGGGTCTCACTATGGTGCAATGGCTGGCCTAGAACTATGTAGACCAGGTCGGCCTCGAACTCACCAAGATCCACCTGCCTCTACCTCCCAAGTGCTGGCATTAAAGGTACATGTACCACCACAATAAGTTAGAGGACTACTTGGGAGAAATTCTGCAAACTTTAGAAGGTAGGACATAGTTGGAGGAAGCACTTCACTTAGGGGTGCCACTCTCTGGTTCCTGTCCACCATGAGGTGAAGAATCTCCTCCACTATGTATTCATGCAGCCATGAAGGCCCACCCTAGCTCTGTGTGGGGACAAGGAGTTATGGACTGAACCCTATGAAGCCATCAGTCAAAACAAATATTTTTCTTAAGTTGTTCTATAAAGTATTTTGGTCATAGCAATGAAAAATAATACAAGAATTGGCACCAGATAAACAGAGTCATTGATGTGACTAAACCTTAAGCATCTTTAACTAGTTTGTAAGAGAGATTTGGAAAACTCTGGAGGTGCCAACTAGAGACGCCTTATAAAGCTGTAAGCTCAGCTTACTGGGCAATTCTAGTATGAGCTCAGAAGACCAGAATGTCAACAGGAATGCTGACACTAAGACTATGTTCATGAAGTTTCATATGAGAATGAAGATTCTATCAGGAATTCAATTAGAGACCATCTGTGTTACATTGTAGAAAGAAACCACCCCACCCCCACCCCCACCCAATTATTTTGTCAATGGAAAGGATGCCTTAAGAACAGGTCAGAGTGGTCATATCCTACTTTTTGCAGACTCAAAGATGTTATGGTTATAACTCCTTTGAAAGACCTTTCCCTTTGAGAAGAAAGAACCTCCAGGGATGCTTGCACAGAGCTAGACTGCCCCAAAGTTGTTCCCTGTATTCAGCCACCCAGGCTCTTAGAGACCACTGCAGCCATGGGCAAGGAAGGAGCCCTCAGCTACTGTTGAACTGGTCACAGACTCAAGACATCACCCAAGCAGTACTGGTTTTGCAGTGATACAGAATGTAAGAGTAATGGTTTATGGAAGCTTCTACCAATTTTTCAAAGGAAGGCCTGGGAAGCTAATTGTTGTGTGCAGAAGCATGATTTCCACAGGCAACTCAAGAGAGCAATTTGTGAAACCTAAGCTTTGAAGCAGAATCCAGATTCTTCCAGCCATGAATGTGGAACATGTACTAAGAAAAGTCACAATTAGTGAAGTCATCCTGAGAGAGGCCATGTGGCCTGCAAATGGCAAGGTCATAGCAGTGGAGTTCACATACTGACATCACGCCCCAGATGCTAGAAATGGAGCTATGGGATGCATGCACCACCACTCAGTCCATTAACTGGTTTTCTGACTAGCTACCATCTTCAATTGTAATCCTTCTAGTTTTCCCATCATCATTAAGCATGATGTCAAGCGGGGTTAAATAGTCATCTATTTTATCTACTTAAAAAATCAGGAATTGACTCAATTTTTATTTAGATGGAGAAAATATTTTAAATTGGATTTTTCTTTAGTTTATTAAGTTACTGAATTATGGGCTGGAAAGATGGCTCATGGTTAAGAGCACTGACTGCTCTTGCAGAGGACCTGGTTTCGATTCCCAGCACCCACATGGAAGCTAACAACCATCTGTAACTCCAGTTCTAGGGGATCTGATGCCTTCTGACCTCCAACAGCCACTGCATGACACAAGGACACTTACACACATGCAGATAATACACTCACACACATAAAATGATAAATTTAAAAAAGATACTGAATTATACAACATTCTCTAAAAATTAATTGTCCTCACTTTCTGACAAACCATTATTTTGCCAAGACAACATCTTTTAATAAAGTCATAATTATACATGATAAATAAAACTTGGGTTTCCATTAATGTTAGTGATACTGAAAAGTACTTCTGGTCATGTTTTAGTAACAGTGTTAAGCTAAATTTTAAAAACAAAGAGAGCTTCCTCCTTTCTTTAATGCTGTGGGTTAATTCAAGTAACATCAGGATTATTTATTTCTTAAATGTTTAAAATAATTCATCAGCATAAGTACTCCAGTACACAGCCTAGTACTTTTCTGAGATAAAAGTTCTTTGCTAATTTTCTTAACCACGTCCATATTTATGCTTTTTTCCATAGATCATGTTATTTGTTTGCATTTTCTTAATTTATTTCACCTACCAATTTTTAATATTGAAAATGTCTAGGTGCCCTTTTATCCCAATTGGTAAGAAAAAGATAGAAAAGGATGAAACAAAACTGTCATTCGATTTGTTATTACAGAATTTGTAAAAAAACACTCAGGATGTAAAAGTCAACAAATAAGTCAACTGAATTTATCAGTAAATAAATTACAGCTTAAAACTGCATCAAAAATATAATATTATCAGAAATAGATCAAACAATATAAAGAGATCATTAAGATATCAAAGATCTAAACTAATGGAGAACTCTATTGTGTTCATAAATGTTAAACTCATAAAGATGTTCATTCTATAAGCGGATCTAGAGATTCAATCCCACTCAAATCCAAGCAGGTTCTTCATAAAGTTTTGTACAAGCTAATTCTAACATTTTTATTTCAAGTACGTAAAGCCATAAAGCTAAGACACCCTTGAAGAAGAGCTAAGTTTGGGGAATGGGAGAAAGGAGAAATAAAAAAATTCTGTAAGGCAACATAATCAGTAGTACAACAGAATGGACAAAGGGACAGACAGACAAACCAATGAAATAAATCTTGATAGCATTCTCTAAATGAGAAATCAGCACTTTTATTTCTTAGCAGAAATGTCTTAAATTCTAGAACATGCAACAGAGTACATATAGGTTAAACATTATTGTTAAAAACAGCTTAAGCTGGAACCCAGTCCAGACATCTAATAAATATAGATTAGACATATGGTAGCATGTTAATAAATTGGAATGTAATAATGTAAAGGAATAAAATACAACTATATACATCAGAAATAGCAATGGTGAGAAAAAGCAAAATACTATCATAAAGAAACTCAAGTACACATTAATACAACATATTGTTTAGAGAAATATAAGTAGTGAGACTAAAAAAAAAATCACAAGAATATTAACATTAAAAAGTCATCATAACAAGTTTGGGGGGGTGTCATAAAAAACCTTTAAAAAGATACTGCTGTCATCCTACCTAATTAGCCTTGGTGGAATTACACAGGTATTTACTTTATTATTCTTCGAACCACACATATACACATTACATTTGTCAACCATGACAATTTTTTCCCCTGGTAGTTTTAGGGATTGAACCCAGGACCTCATATTTGTAAGACAAGCACTCACCAACTAAGCTGTATCCCCAGCCCCAGGGTAAATTTTCAGAAACTACCTCTGACAGAATATTGACAGCTCAATCTTTGCTTTCAAATAGAAATCAATGTTTACTTATTCCCAGCATCCTGAAGAGGAGATATTTGTATTCTCATAACAAATAGTCTGAAGACAACATACCTTATATAGTCCAAAGCCAGGATCAATGAGACAAGCATGAGCTGATGTAGATGGTTGACTGGAAGATGCCACTCTTGCTGTTTTCTTTACTTTAGGCGGACTATTAGAACAGGGTTTAACCTGTAAATCAGTCTGTTTAGATGTGCTAGGAAGATCAGAGTCTGGACGAACTAGTAGCTGAATTATATCATTCAGTCCAACGTCATAGTCAAATAAAGTATATCCATTTTCCAACTAGAAAAAGAGAGAAAAAAAAAAGAACGCATTGAAATGCCTATCTCAAAACTTGCTTTTCGACATTTTCATTTGTCCAAATGTCCCAACTAATCTATTAAAATTCATAACACTGCAACTTAATGATCTTGAAATCTTCCTTAGTACTTTATTTACAGTTTCTAATGTCAGCATCTTCCCTGAACCCAAATAAATTCTTAAGAACACCACCAGATTAACTATAGGGAACACTGTTCACTGTTAAAATAAAAACTGTACCACAGTAACTGCAATCTCATGACATAACCTTCCTCATACACACAAAAAACTCTCTAAATCACATTTAACCTCTCACCATTTTGAGGTTGTTATCTCTTTTCTAGTTTTTGGAGATAGGGTCTCCCTATGCAGCCAAGGCTAGCCTCAAATTCATGATCCTACCACACCCAGACTTTCTCAACAAATTTTATTTTAATCAATAGTACTTAAATCCATTGGGGAGGGGTGTTTGAAAACATGGTGTTTTACAACCTTGTGTTCATAAAGTCATTAGGTCAAATACTTCCTCTTTCTGAAGCCCCGCTTATCATTCTAAACAAGGCGAGACTTTAAAAAGCAAAATCAACAGTAATAATTACAGCTCTTGCTTATGCTGCTATTCCACTTCTCTATAAAGTTCTCTAATTTTATCCATCTGTAAACATTATCAAGTTTTGTCATGAAGTATTATAATAAACAGCACAGAAATAGCACTGCATAGCAAAATCTAGTTTTACTTAGCAAAGAATCACATTCTGTGAAAAGCTATCAAGGATGCTGGAATGATTTACTTAAGAGTACTTCCATATTTAAAGAAAATGCAGATCCAAAATTGTATGTTACTCAAATTATGCTGGGGGGGGTGGAGTCATCTAGAACCCAGGTTCTTAATAAGCTGTGGCTGTGAGCCCAAATAGAGTAACCGAAAACAGGGGTCACAAAAAGAAAACTGGCTTGTGATTAGGACAGAAGATCCAACCATTTATGAAAAAGTCCTAAATATATTTCTGTTGCTTTGTACTACATATTTATGTAAAGCAACATTCTCAGATTGATTATAAAATCAAAATATTAATCAACTCCGAAAAATGTTGATGCTTTCTATGTCCTAAAGTATCAATATTCAGTCCAGATTTAATTCGTTATAAAAAATAAACAAGGGGCTGGAGAGATGGCTCAGGGTTGTGAGCACTGACTGCTCTTACAGAGGACCCAGGTTCGATTCCCAGCACCCACATGGCAGGTAACAACCATCCATCAACTCCAGTTCCAGGGGATCTGATGCTTCTGACCTCCGCAGCACTGCACTTACATACATGCAGGCAATATACATAAAATAAACAAGCACATCCATCTCACTAGCATTCAAACTTGCTTTTGTCTTAATAAATGGCAAAATTACATGCATCTCAAATACTTTTTAATAAATTACCAATAAATGTTTGATTTGTGTTACCTCTATTATATACCTATATACCTCAGGTTGCATAAAAATTTCTTGGGTGAAAGATTTGAGTAGAAAAATTTAGAAAGCTCTAATCTAGAAATTACAACTACCCATGGTTTCAAGTACATAAAACTGTAAGACATAGTCTCATAGAAGTAAATAGTTTAGAACTGCCATATTGAAATGCAGGGTGCAAGATTTTCAGCTCTGAGAAAACAGAAATGGTCAGGAGCTTTGTCAAAACACACTCCTGAATTTTTACTGTGTTAAAGAAGAAATTCCAGGAAACAGGAAGCACTGCAACAATGATGCAAAGGGAAACCAAAGGGGAAAAAAAAAAACCATCCGTAGCAGTGGCCAAAAAGGCAGCAAGCAGGGAAAGTCACTTTCTCAGCACGAAGGACTGATTACAAGGGATCCAAGTGGAGGGTACAGCAACATCTTTTATCAGTCACGTCATGGACATAAATACATACATACATACACACACACACACACACACACACACACACACTCCTTTGTATAGGCAAGTACTCTTTTACACCAAGTGAAAACAAAGAATATGGAGGCAGACATCAACTGCTTAGTTTTTCTTCAGTTATGGTTCATGCTCCACATCGACTGTCTATTTAAGGCTACTCCAATACTGATGACAAGAGAATCTTTTCAAAATAGTAAGAGCTCTAGATTCTATGATTTCTAGATCAAAGCTTGGTAGCATAGCTGTAATCCCAGCACATCACATACATACAGAGTTGAGGAAGGAGGAAGGTAAATTTAAGGCCTGCTTTGGCTATATAGTGAGAGCCTAACTATAAAAAAAAAAAAGAGAGAGAGAGAGAGATTCCCTCCAATGCATGTCTTAAAAAAGACCAACTCCACATAGGGTCTCAATCTGAACACCTCAGACCAAGAAAATCTAAGAGCTGAAATTGGGTTATTTTACTCTAACCATAACTTACAGCCCTGTATAGTCTCTATCTGACCCTCAAAAGTGAGTCCCTTGCACTCACTTTTATAGACTTCATTCCTATACAGAGCACCTGGAGACTGGTTAAGCTAGCTTTAGTAGACCATTGTGAAGTGCCCATGTGAAGCTAATGCTGTTCGTCCTGAGACATACTTTGAATAGAAACTAGCAGGAGGCTAATCTCTCAAAATTCAAAGTTTGGGGTTCATTAAAGTTTCCCATGAGGTCTGGTTAAACTGAACTAGGCAATTGCGAGGTGAGAACACATCTAGAATAAAGACCCACAAGTAAGTCTGATACACTCTAAAGATTAAGAGCAGCAGAAATAACAAATGGGGGTACACCAATATTAGACACAGGTTTTTTGCTGTTTCTACTGCTTATTGTATTGTTTTGCAGACAGGGTCTCAGTATAGTACCCAGGCTTCTCAAACTCCTTGAGCTCCAGTGAGCCTCCTCCCTCAGCCTTCAGAGCAGCTGGAAATACAGTACTCAGCTTATAGGAATGTTTTATTTTATAACTTTTTTTTTTTTACCATATGACAATAAAGCATCTTGAGAAAGGAGCTTCTCTTTTCTAATAAGCATAAACAAGCACAGAATAGGAATAATCCTGCGGTACCAATCCAGTTATCTGCCTGCTACAGCCACACTTTGCTCTCTCAACAACTGCACAGTACCAAAGACAAAAGGACATAATAAACACCGCCATGCCTAGTTGTCATTTCTAAGGAAGTAAACACAATTGGCTGTAATGCTTCCCTTTTCACTATCCAAGTCAATGACTGGTTCCTAAGTTCTACTCCCCATCCTTACTGGCTTATCATTGTGCTGGGGAGGGAGTAGCCAATGCTGACTAAGGGAGGGAGGGATACAAAGATTATCCTCTTGCCATTTTTTCCCAGAATCGGAAACCATCTTCTGGGTTCACCCACAGTCTCTTTTGCAAGCCTTTAATTTGGCCCAGTCTCTACTTTCATCAAAATAGCCTAATGAACTTACTTTACCATACTTGGTCACTGTACTTTGAAGATGTTGCCCAGTAATATACTCTCATCCTTCATGCCTCTCTCTGCTTCTGAAGTCGCTAAAGTACCACAGGAATTTAAGCACTATTGTCCCTACCTAAAAACTAAAATTCAGATCTGGTTACATGGTTTTCACTTGTGACCAAAGAAGTTATCAGCCACTTGAAGAACAGCAACATAAAACTACATAGTATTTAACGCAGATACAATTGTTTCAAAATCAAAGTTTTCAAGTAAGTTGAACTCTTTTTACTGGTCAGGAATTAAAGAATCAAAACAAAACTGGCTGCAACACTAACAGAAGGTGAGATATACATGGCCGAGAGGGGACCTCAAAACAACAACAAAACATCAGATTTTCTCTTCCCCATAGCTAATTTGTTACTTTGAAATTGGGGGGGCTGGAGAGATGGCTCAGCGGTTAAGAGTACTGGCTGCTCTTACAGAGGACCTGGGTTCAATTCCGAACACCCACATAGTGGCTAACAACCATCTGTAACTCCAGTTCCAGGGGCTCTGACACCTTCTGACCTCCGCGGGCAATGCATGACACGGGTGCACTTACACACATGCAGACAATACAACTCATACACATAAAAAATTTTAAAGATACATTTTTTAATGTCAGAAAAACATTTGGAAAGCCTTGGAAAGGTAAGACTGAAAGGAATCCAAATCTTCCTTTGCAGCTAAGGCTACTTCTACAGAATGAACTGTATTTATTTCAAATCCCAGGATTAGAGCCAAACTGTGGTCTACCAACTACAGGATCCCCACTGTTTAGTGGCCTAAAGACAGTACAAAGGCAAAGGCGAAAAAATCTGATGGATCTGTGTGCAAGCATAGACCAATGAGATAGGAATTGTCTGAGACGCCCAGACATGGCCATACCTCCAACTAACGGTGAACCCACGAACACACCGCCACAAAACACTTTCTACCTTGAGTTACTGCTGACGAGGCTGGACTGCTGAGTTTAAAAAGCTTGAAGAAAGGAAACACTCCAAGGTGAGAGGTAGACTCAGCAGACTTAAACCTGACTCTGGGTTATCGGGGTCTTTCCTTCAGCCCAGGTATCTAATCCCTCGTCCAAACCAGATTCCCAATCTAGGATAGGCAACGATGGAGAGAGGCCAAGCGTCCTGAGACCCCTGTAATCTTCAGCGCTACATCCTCCCAGTGAGGTGGCAGGGCTCAGGGGCCGGTGCCCGAGTTTCCATCTCATATCCGGTGCCCGAGGCGCGGAAGCGATGGGAGCCCTTAGTGGAGTCAGCGCTGCCATTGAGAGCTGTCTCCCAGCCCGCTGCCCTTCCCAGCCCCAGGCTCCCCCCGAGCGCGGGAAGCCAGGTACCTAGGGCCCTCGCAGGGTGTGCCTAGGCCGCTGCCCCGCTACAATGGAAAACGCAAGGTCTCCTCCGACCTGCCACCCGGCTACCGGACCCGCTAGGCGCACCTGTAGTGGGGCATGCGGGACCCGCTCCGCGCCCAGCCACCGCCGCAGGCCCCGCGCCCCGTAGCCCATCCCTAGCGCGGCGGGTGCGCCCCGGACGCCAAGCCTCGGGCGGGTGGCTCTGCCCGGCTGCTTGCGGGCACGGCGGGCACGCCTCACCTGCTTGCCCCGGTAGAACAGGCGCTGGCACTCGGGCCGCACGTCGAACAGCGCCCAAACCCGCTCGCGCAGCTCCTCGATCGTGGCTTTGCGAGAAACATCCTCGATGGTGCGCGTGTGGGCGCCGTCGATGGTGCGGACCTGGATCCACATCGCGCAGCGCACCACGGCCGGCCCCCTTTGTCTGGCCCTGCGCTCCCGACGTTGCGCCGGCCCGGCCCGCGCCGCTCCGGGGCCGCCCTGGATCTCCGCGGAGACTTGGCTCGCGCGCGGGGACGCAGACTGGCCCTGCAGACCGTGCGGCCCGCGGAGGAGAGGTAGGGGGGAAAACACTGGAACCTCCCCGAGGCGCCGCAGCAGCCTCCGCCTCACAAGTAGGAAGAAGCCATGGCTGGTCCGCGCGGACTGTTTACTTATAGAGCCGTAGCTCCCACATGGAGGTCACGGCGCCAACCTGGATCTCGCGAGATCCACGCGGGGCTCCGCCTCACAGAGGAAGCGGCAGAGAGGCGGTCACAGCCTCGGGGGTGCCAAAATAGGAAAGGGGCGGGGCGGGGCGGTGCTTCCAGAGCCGTTACTCGGCCCGCGGCGCCTGGTCCTGACCACGCCCTCAGCCTGGCGCTGCACCGGCTTTCGACGCCGCCTCCTGCGTGGGTTCGAGTCCACCTGGCCGCACCGGGGCTCTGCGGTCGCGTACAATAAGGATAGCGTCCTGTGCTTCTGTCATCAGGAACCGCGCGGTCTACGCTCTGAGAGCGCACTGGGGACGCCAGCCTAGGAAAGGCCCCAGGCCGCGTGGGCTTCCCGGACGCGCTTCCCAACCCGCGAGACCGCACCTTCCAGCGGAAACCGCCTCTGGGGCGCTGCCGTCTGAGGCCCTGTCCCACCCGCGCGCACACAGGGGCCCCGTCCCACCCACGTCCCCACAAAGGCCTGAGCCACCGGCTTCACCCTCGGCCACCGTGCCCCACCCCACCCCCAACTCCCCGCGTGGATCCGTGACAGGCCATTGCTGCGTGCAGACATTCAGCGTTCAGGGAGCTTTTGGCTCAAGGGAGTCTGGGTTTTCAGAACTGCGCCTGAGAAAACCTCACATCCCACTGGGAATAAACTCTAGGAAGTGCGGTGGCCGGTACGCTGCCTAACACACGGCCTATCTAAAAATGACTTCATAAGAAGGAAGCAAAGCGGAAGAGAGAAAGCAAACGTGACCTTGCATTAACCAATACCCGTAATGTGAAGATTCGGCCTGGTGCTAATTACTCCCACAAAGATAAGAGGAGCCAAATTAATTGTAAGCACTGCGGAGGCCAGTAGTATCATTTAAATATAAGATGGCCTAACACGAGAAAGGCAGGAAAAATGATATATTTCGTGTCTCTGCCCTTGCTGAAAATTCTATTCACTTACAGCCTTTAACTCTAATCCATAGTGTCTGCTCCCCAATTAAAACATTTAGTATTCATTACATCTGTAGATGAAGCAATAGATATACCTGGACCCATCTGAACTGACCCAAAAAAGTAACTATTTGCTTTTACAAGGCTGTGCGATAATCTTGGGGAGTTACAGCTTTTTTAGTTCACAACTCGATGCATACAGGTATAGCATTGACTAAGTTCCAATAGTTGGAAAGCAGCTTTTGAATGTTCGATTCATAGGTTGCAGTGCCCCAAAATTGTGATCTAAGTTTTTTTGTTTTGTTTTGTTTTTTGTTTTTGTTTTTGTTTTGCTTAAAATGTCATCTTGAACAAATTGCTTCCATTTCCTCACAGTAAAATGCAGTTTATAAACACCTAATGAATGTGAAGTGCTTAGTGCTAATCCTGCAGTAGTACACAATAAAGTATTTTAGAGCTATTGTTATCTGGGGACCTTAAAGAAGCAGGGAATACTCAAAGAAGACAGAATTCTTAAGCAAAGACTGAAGTATGCATTTTCACAGATCAGGAGAGACTGCCTGTCAGAGAAAGGCTGACTAAATAAAGAAGGGCAATGTGTGAACATTAGCATTCAAAGCAGATTTTTGTAGGCCTCAGGAGGAAATCTAGCCTTTTTAAAGGGTGCATTGATGTGTTTAAATAAGTATTTAGAATGACAAGAGAGGAGGGTTGAAGGATGCCTTGGGGGAAAACCAGGCAGTGGTAAGGTGAGAGAAGGGGGATTGTCTGAAATTTTGCTAAGAGGCATTTGTTGTCCATTTTGAAAAAATTGATGGGAGTGATGAGGAAAAAGGATATATTCCAGAATGTTCTAGAAAACTAAGCTTCTGAAGCTTGTAAAAATCTATGAATGTGAAAGATGAAAAAAATGGAATGTTGACAGTAATTCTCAAAGAGATATCTAAATGGATGGATTGGGCAAATGGCGCTCTTAGCTAAACGCAAGTCAGGAAAACGTGAGTTTCCTTTGAGTTGTGATGCATGCAGGCTGTCGGTGGGAACAAAATGTATCTAGGCAGAGATGTCTGATAGTTGAAAACAACTGTCCAAGACAGTAGAGAGAAATGGGAAAGTTCTGAGAAAAGGACTAGTCTGTACCTTCTGTACTCATGCAAGATTTATCCTTTTGAAGACATCTACATTTTGGCTAACAGAGAAATTGGTAGTATTGATTGGGAGGGGCAATAAGGGTTTTTTTCTGGTTGATGGTAATATTCTTACTATAACCTGGGCAGCAGCCATGGCAGGAGAGGGAAGATAGATGTAAAAAGATTGTTGAGCTATATACTTGTTTGTTTAAATGTTAAATTTTAAATATACATACAATCAGTTATATAGAGGCCCTAAAAAGTAGGGCTTAATTTCTACCTATTGATTGTATAAATGAAAACATAATTTGTGTCCCTGGTCTTTGGGTTGATCTGTCTAGAGATACCATAAGGGAAACTTTCTCTACTCCCCTTTAGAGATTAATTAGGAATAAAGCTCACTATAAGAGTTTGATCAGGTTCAAAGTTTTTTTAAAGAAGTTAAATATATTTTTCACTCTTTTTGTTGGCTTGTTTGAGATAGAGTCTCATGTAGCCCATACTGGCCTCAAACTCACATGTAGCAGATGACTTCTTATCCTCCTGCTTCTGCTCCCATACTTGGCTTCAAAAGCTAAATTTAAAGTTTAGAGGTTGGGGCTGGAGAGATGGCTCAGCAGTTAAGAACACTGGCTGTTCTTGCAGAAGACCCGGGTTCGAATCCCAGCACCCACATGGCAGCTAATAACTGTAACTCCAGTTACAGGAAATACGACAGCATCTTCTGTCCTCCACAGGCATTGCATGACACAAGTGTACTTACCTACATGCAGACAATACACACATACACATAAAATGAAAAATAATAAAATATTTAAAAAATAAAGTTTACAGGCTATGCAGTTGAAGGTACTGATGAAAGATTAATGGTTCTGGCTTTGAAATGTTATGGTGGTGTTTATGCATGCGCATGCTTGTGTATACTCAGATATGCATACACACATATATCATTTGCACAAAATGTTTATATTTGCATATTTATATGATGCATGCATGCACCTTAGTACACATTTGTGTTTCAGCACAGGAGGAATGAGGAACACTTTAATGAAGGTTTCACAAAAGGGTGCAGGCTTTGTGCCCCCAAACTATTATGCTGGAACTTCTGTGTACTGCCATTCTAGAAATAACAATGAAGCTTTGGGGCAATGTTCAGCCTCAGGCAGCTTGCCCTAGGGGACAGTGAGACCCAGAGTTTAGGACAAGCTTTCCTATGTCAGGGAGTAAAGAATTCTCAAGTGGCAAAGTGTAGAATCTCACTGTGAATGATAAAGAAGGGCTTTCCACAGTACTGTAAACTTTGAAGGGAGAAATGTAGAAACAAGTCTAAGAACTGATACTTATCCAGAGGGACCCATTGGAAAGGTTTGTTTTCTTGCCTTTGGACTCATTGCATCCAATTCTATGCTTCAGAAAACAAAACAAAAGCAACAAACATACACACATACACATACACATACACACAACCAGGGTCTCTGTAGTCCAGGCTGACCTGGAGCTCACCATTAGCTTAGGCTGGCATGACCTCAAACTGACACTTAATCCTCAGAATCCCAAAACAGGGATTAAGTGTGAGCCACCCTTCCCACCCAGCTCTATGCTTTTACTTACATTGTATTCACTTTCTCCCCAATTTTCAGAAAACTGTATTGCCCATTTACTTAGGCATGTTGTAGGAGCAGCAGGTAGGGAACTGAAAGACAAGGCAGTCAATATCAGAGCAGCCTTGCCTACTTCATCTCATCCTGGAAGCAATGTAACTAGAACCACGTGGTGTAGGACAAGAAGATGATGATCCTAGAATTCACAGTCACCAGAAGTTAAACTGAACCTCCTTACAGAGTGGCAGTTAGGAGCTGTGTGACCACAGACTCCTGCAGCCTGAGCAGGAGGGAGGAGTAGAGAAAGTAGAGAGGGAGCTTGGCTTACTGTGTGGTTTAGGTCTTTATCTAAAGTAGGGCTAGGGCATGCCAGGCAAATGTGCGGGCCAGAGTTCAGAGCCCCAGCATCACAGGAGATGGGAAAAAATAAGATCTCTAGGTTATGTTCCATGTGTTGAAAATATCCTGTGCATATTGTTAGATTTTTGGAAAATGAAAGATAGAGGAGTAGGAGACAAGAAACCAGAGCCGGACCTGCAACAGGCAAGGAATATATCTTCCTTTATTCAAAGAAGACACAGTGAGAGGTAGAGGCTGTCAGTGGGAACAAAGCCAGAAAACAAGCTACTACAACTAGACAAAGAAAACAGAGAGTTTATACCAGGGTTATGGTACACAGCTGCACTTAGTGGGGAGTTGAGTTAGTGCCCGGGTGTGGTTCTCCTTCTCAAGATTATTTCCCCAGAAACTGGCAGGAGTGTTATCTATGGCCCTAGAGGAGACAGGTGGGCTCCACAAACACTTCCTCTCAGGCTTGGGAGTGACCAACTGATAAGGGATGAGCAGAGCTAGGCTTGAGCAAGGCCAGGCTGCCAATTAAGGGCCAGTTAGACACTTTAAGGGATTTATGGATTTCCCTAATGACGCTTGTGGCTCTTCTGCAATTCACACATTCTATCACATATAATTTTAAAAAGCCAAATAAAGACTCAAAATTTATTAGTATTTACGTTTCTGAGATCATAAGATTAAAGGAAAAAACAAAGCAAAATATGCTTTTTTTAAAAGACAGAATCCCATATATTCCAGGCTGGCCTTGCTATGTAGCCAAAGATGACCTAGAACTTCTGATCCTCCTGATTCCATTTTCCCAGAGCTGGGATTATAGGCATGTGTCACCACACTCAGTATTATGAGGTGCTGGAAATCAAACTCCAGCTTTCCAGCACTCTAGGCAAGAACTTTACCCACTGATCTTTATTACCAGCCCGACACAATTAAAAATATTTAGTGTGTGTGTGTGTGTGTGTGTGTGTGTGTGTGTGTGTGTGTAGGCACTTGTGTGACACAGCACACGTGGTGGTCAGAAGACAACTTGCAGAAATCAGTTCTCTTCTTCCAGGGATCAAACTCAGGTTGTCGGGCCTGGCAGCAAGCTCATTTACCCACTGAGCCATCTCTCTAGCCAACCCCCAAAGACAAACTCTTAAAAAAGAGAGTGTTGCTCCAAAATACATTCCTGAAGAGTTTAAGTTATTCTGTATTCATAAACTGGTAGGAGAAAAATCATGGGTTAGAAAGGGAATGTGATTGGGGCTGGGGATGTAGCTTGTAGGTAGAGCATTTGCCCAGCATTCATAAAACACTGGATTCTGTCCCCATCATCACTTAAAAAAAGTGTATTGAAATTGATATATATCTTATCCAGTGCCAGGAAATATGCTAAATGAGTTTTAGTTGTTAGTGGTACAAAAATAAATTGAGAGAGAGCAAATGTGGTAAGACAGAAAGCATGTCCCTGTCAGGTGCTGCGATCCATAATTTCAGCTAAGCAACTTTATGACTATCAAAATATTGCTAAAAAATGTTTGTATGTGCGATAGCTTGGACTGTAAGTAGACAGAATAGAGCCCTCTGACTGTCTTCCTTTGAAGTATAGTCAGGCCAGTACTAGAAGTGACAGTGATACAGAGGCTGTATGACCTCTTGATTTCCTTTGTGTCTTTTCGGGGATCAGTCCCAGTTCACATACAGTGATTATATATAACTGACTACAATCCAATTTTCAAGCAGTCAGTTCAATCCAGCATAGTCATGAAAACTTCCAGACCTGGGTGATCATTTTTAAAATTTTATAAGTCAATAGCAACTGTTTGCTTAGATGGGCCTTCATATGATACTGACATCTTCCTAGTATGCTTTCTAGTTATTTTTTTTTCCTTTGAGAATTGCATAGATGTATACAATGTATTTTGGTCATATCCACCACCACTCCCCCTCCAACTCTCTGGGACTTCCCCAGCACATTCCCCTCCCAACTTCATGTCTTTTAGCACTATTGTTGTTGTTGTTGTTGTTGTTGTTGTTGTTCTGTGTGTGTGTGTGTGTGTGTGTGTGTGTGTGTGTGTATTTTGAGGCACATGTGTTCACGGTGCTGAGGCGGGAGACAATTCTGGAATCAGTTCTCTTCTTCCAGCTTTGCCTAGGTTCTGGGGATCAGACTCAGGTCATCAAGCTTGCTTTTTTACCCAATGAGCCATCTTCTCCAGCCCATTGTTTTATTTTTTACTGTATAGAAAAATAAAACTGGTTTCTATGGAACCAGTTTCTTATAGTCTCTAGTAACTTACCTCTGTTAAATTACTTGAGAACTTTCTGAAATTTTTATGTTGAGGGGGGTGTTTACAGCTCCTTTGTGTGTGCGTGGTTTAGATGGTTCAGACTATATAAGCAGTTTGCTAGGGTCACCACAAGATACCACAACGGAGTGACTTAAACATCAGAAATTTGTTTCCTTATGGTCCAGGAGACTAGAAGGCCAAGTTCAAGGAGCCAGCTGACTTGGCCTCTTTCCTTGGCTTGTAATGGCCCTCTTTGACTGCATCAAGTTGTCCTCTGACCTCCAGATACATGACCCCCCCACACACACACTCACACTAAATAAATAAAATAAGATAAAAAATTAAAAATCCAGATACCTTAGCACAAGAAAGCAAGGAAGAAATCTTTCTTTTGTTCTTTTTGAAACAGGGTCTCTCTGTAGCCCCAGCTGGCCTGGAACTCACCATGTAGTCCAGGCTGGCCTTGAACTCACACAGATCCGCCTGCCTCTGCCTCCCAAGTGCTGGGACTACAGGCATGCAGCAGCACGCCTGATAAGAAGTAATATTTTACATTATGTAGAATATGTGGATGATTCAATGAAGTTACCCCTCCAACCAGTTATTTAATTTTTATGTTTACTATAAATATTGCAGTCAGTACTATGTTAGTGTTCAGATCTACAGCAACCCCCTCCCCAATGCAACAGGGCCTCATGGTTTTGCAAGCCCTCTGGAATTACAGGCACTGAGTTAATGGGCACACTGACTACCTGCAGACAAGATAAAGAGACTCCCTGCACCTATGACCCAAGACCCCATGGCTGCAAGAGCTGTTTCAGTACTGCCTGCTTCCCCTTTGATAATCTTAAAAGACAAACAGGCCCCTGGACCCCAGACTGACAGATGTAGGAACTGTCTCAATACAAGCTATTTCCCCCTGATAAGTTTCACAATGTATAGACCCTTTATCCCATGATCCAGATCCTGGCTCATGGAAGGGGACAGAAGGGGGAGGTTTGACAGAGGCTGTTCTCTCCTGATAAGCCCTAGGCTCAATCTCTTGCCTAACTTGTTTAAAAATATTTTCCTGCCTCCTGCATCCCCCAAACCCTCTATAAAAGCCCCCAGCCAACAACCTGTAAACTGACAGCTCCCCACTGTAAACTGACAGCGCCTCTATATCTAATGAGGAACTGTCAGGTGCATTTTCTCTGCCAATAAACTCTATCCCACTGAAGTTCTTGTCTGTGTGTGGGTGCTTTCTCCTGATTTGGACCCAGATTGTTACCTATCATATGGTGCTGAACCTGGCCAAGCACCAGGACCACTATCTTTTGAGAATCACACATAAAGAACTCTGACCAGACCAGGCTGCCATTACCAGCCTCTGCGAACACCACTGATTGAGCTTTGAGGTACACTCCAACTCTTCCTTTCTCTCTGTCTCTCTCTGTCTCTCTGTTTCTCTGTCTCTATCTCTGTCTCTCTCCCTGCCTTTCACTCTGGAACGTACTCTGCCTTGCTTTCACTTCTCTCCTGCTCCTCTACAGCTGCTTCTTCTTCTCCTTCTTCTTCTTCTTCTTCTTCTTCTTCTTCTTCTTCTTCTTCTTCTTCTTCTTCTTCTTCTTCTTCCTCTTCTTCTCCTTTTTTTAAACCTGTTCCTTCTTTCATTTATTTATTGCTTTTATGGGGATTTTGGCTACTCCAATATTCCCCCATCTGAAGAGGTAACCCTCTTTTAAGGATTAGATACAAGCTCCCAAATACTTTTGACATTTTTGGCCTTTGGAACAGAGTATGTTGCTAAGAGGCCAAGGACATTGTGACTTTTAGCTGAGAAACTGGCTACTTTGCTATGGGGTCTTTTTACCCTAACTGCCTAGCCAATTCCTACCTCCTATTCTTATCACACCATCCTCTGAAGAGGTTACCCAAATTGGCAATAAGGAATCAGGACACAGACCACTCTGGCTTCTTCCATGCTGAACAGGGATGCAGGGTGAGGCAACTGGAGTTGCCCTTCAGTGGGTCTATCTAAAAGACTCCCAAAATGCATACCTCTTATCTCTAAGGGGAAAAGAAAGTCCTTGAATTGTGAATTGGAGATGTGAAGAAGTAAAGGCAAGAGTAATTAGCATTACAAGTTCTAGACAGGGAACTAAGAAAAAGTCAGAGCAGGACAACTTTTTCAAATGTTCATATGAGAGTCCATTGGAATTTCTTGACAGCTTCCAAAAGCATTCCTCTATTGGGTTCTTCCTCATTTTTCTTTTGTCTTCCAAGCCTGGACTCTAGAGTGATGGATTCAGGATTTGCTTTCAGGTATTTTGATAGCTGTTGGGAGTAGTTAGAATCAGTGTCAGTTCCCTCTCAAAGACTTCTAAATAGAGGAGAAAACAAATTTATCCATCATTTTAGAATAGCTGGTTGTCGCCTGTAGCTATAGGTGGGTACTATTATTTAAATTTTTCATTGTAGAGATCTTTGGTGTCTTTGGTCAGATTTATTGCAAGATATTTTGGTTTTTTTGGCAGCAATTGTGAATGGGAGCATTTCCCTGGATTCTTCCTTCAATTTCTTGTTATTGGTATATAGAAAAGCTACTGATTTTTGTAGATTGATTTTATAACCTGCCACTATACTGAAAGTGTTGATCAATTCTAGGAGTTTTCTGGTGGAATTTTTGGGATCTCTTAGGTATAGTATCATATCATCTGCAAAAAGTGTGATAGTTTGACCTCTTCTTTTCCAATTAGTACTCTTTAATTTCCTTCTCTTGTCTTATTGCTCCAACAAGAGTTTCAAGCACTATGTTGAAAACGAGTGGCGATAGTGGACATCCTTGTCTGGTTCCTGATTTTAATGGGAATGCTTCCAGTTTTTCTCTATTTAGAATGATGTTGGCTGTGGGTTTGTTGTATATAGCTTTAATTATGTTGAGGTATGTTCCCTCCAGGCCAGTTCCCTCTACAACTTTGAGCATAAATGCATGCTGAATTTTGTCAGAAGCCTTGTCTGGATCTATTGAGATGACAATGTGATTTTTGTCTTTGAGTCCTGTTAGGGTTCCAAATAGCAGCTCCCCTCCCCAACAGGGACCTACAAACTCTGCTGAGAAGCAGCCTGTCTTTCCTCTGACCTCCAAAGATAAGATAAGCAGAGTTCCTCTTATCTTAAGAGGAAAAAGAAAACACTTTCACACCCTAATCCTACCTGCTTCCCCCTCCCTGATTTCTCCTCCAAACATTCCCCCCTTCCACACCCTAAAGCCCCCATATATAAAGTCCCAGCTCACAACCCGTGGGTGGACATCTTTACCGGATATCTTTCCCTTCCCGGACACCCTTCCCTGACATCCTTCCCTTCCCTTCCCTTCCCTGACATCTTTCCCTCCGCTGACATCTTTCCCTTCCCCGAGGGAAAGGTGCCCCGTGTGAAATAAATCTGTATCCTGCTGAGAATTCCATCTGTGCCTCGGTGCCTTCCTCCATCCACGCCGCTCACTCCCGCCCATTCTCTACCTATCAACTCCTTATATGATTAATGATGTTTATTAACTTGCTTACATTGAACCAGCCCTGAATCTCTGGGATAAAGCCTACTTCATAGTGGTGAATGATCTGTATGTGGTTTGCAAGTATTTTGTTGAGAATTTTTGTATCTATGTTCATTAAGGATATGGGGCTATAGTTCTCTTTTTTGGTTGTGTCTTTACCCGGTTTGGGTATTAGAATGATGCTGGCTTCACAGTAGGAATTTGGGAATTCTACCTCTGTTTCTATCGTTTTGAATAATTTTAGTAGTATTGGTTGGAGGTCTTCTTTAAATGTCTGGCAGAATTCTGCTGTAAATCCATCTGGGCCTGGCTTTTTTTAGGTGGGAGGCTTTGTATTACTGTTTCAATTTCCTTATATGTTATGGGTCTCTTTAAACTGTTGATCTCTTCTTCATTTAAATTTGGTGGTTCCCATGATTTTCAATATCCATCCATTTCTTTTATATTTTCAAATTTAGTAGCATATAGGTTTTTAAAATATTCCCTTATAATGGTCTGGTTCTTTTTGGTGTCTGTTGTGATGTTTCCCTTTTCATTTCTGATTTTGTTGATTTGGATTTGCTCTTTCTTTCTTTTGGTTGACTGGGTAAAGGGTCTATCTATCTTGTTTAGCTTTTCAAAGAACCAGCTCTTAGATTCATTGATTCTTTGTATTATTTTCTTTGTTTCTATTTCATTAGTTTCTGCACTGACTTCTGTTACTTCTTCTCTTCTGCTGGGTTTGGGTTTCGTTTGTTCTTGCCTTTCCAGTGTCTTCAGTTGCAGTGTTAGGTCATTTATTTGGGCTCTTCTAATTTTTGAATGTAGGCACTTAGAGCTATAAACTTCTGTCTTAGGACTGCTTTTAAAGTATCCCAGAGTTTGTGTTGTGTTGTATTGCCCTTTTCATTGAATTCCAGGAATTCTTTTATTTCATTTTTAATTTATCCTTTGACCCACTCATTGTTTAGGAGTGTGTTGTTCAATTACCATGAGTTCCTGTACTGACTAGGGCTTTGTCCAGTGTTGATTTTGAGCTTTATTGCATTGTGGTCCAATAGAATGCATGGAATTATTTCAATTGTTTTTTGTTTGTTGAGGTTCGTTTTATGGCCCAGTATGTGGTCAATTTTTGAAAAAGTTCCATGGGGTGCTGACTAGAAAGTGTATTCTTTGGTGCTTGGGTGGAATACTCGGTAGATGTCTGTTAAGTCCATTTGATATAGAGTCCTATAATGTTGTTTTTATGAATTCGGGTGCATCAGAGTTTGGTGAATATATGTTAAGGATTGTAATATCTTAACTGTTCCTTTGATCAGAATGAAGTGACCCTCCTTATCTCTTCTGATTAGTTTTACTTTGAAGTCTATTTTCTCAGATATTAGAACTGCAACCCCTTGCTTGTTTCTTAGTGCCATTTGCTTGGGATATTTTTTTCCATCCTTTTACCTTAAGGTAGTGCCTGTCCTTGAAGGTGAGATGGGTTTCTTGAAGACAGTAAAGAGATGGATTTTGTTTCTTAATCCATTCACTTAACCTGTGTCTTTTGACTGGGGAGTTCAGTCCATTGATATTTAAGGTTATTATTGAAAGAATTGTATTAGTTGCCATCATTTTGATTGCTGTTCATGCTCTCTAATTTTGTGTTTCCTAGATTATACCTTTATTTATTTTCTTTTGTTGCCCCTGGGGTATAGTTGTTTCTCTCGCTCCTCTCTGCATTGCTTGAAGTTTTCTTTGAAGGGCTGTTTTTGTGGGCATGTATTCTTTCAGGCAATTCATGTCATGGAAGATTTTACTTTCCCACTCAACTATAATAGACATTTTTGCTCAGTAAATTATTCTGAGCATCTATTGTCATGTAGAACTGGGAAAACCTTGGTCCAGGCTCTTCTGGCTTTCATAGTTTGTACTGATAAGTCAGCTGTAGTTCTGATGGGCTTTCCTTTGTATGTGACTTTTTGTTTTTCTTTTGCTGCTTTCAGTATTCTCTCTTTGTTTTGTACATTTAATAATTTTACTCTGATATGTTGTGGGGAGTTTCTTTTCTGATCCTGTCTATTTGGTGTTCTTTGTGCTTCCTGTATTTGTATGGGGATGTCTTTCCTTAATTTCATGAAATTCTCTTCTACAATCCTGTTTAAGATCTGGTCAACACCATTAACCTGAAATTCTTCTCCTGCCTCTATTCCTATGATATGTAGTTTTAGTCTTTTCATGGTGTCATACATCCCTTGCATATTCCATTCCTGTGTTTTTAAAAATTTCCATAATCTTTGCTTGAGTGGTCCAATTCTTCAATTTTATCCTCCAGTGTTGAGATTTTGGGTTCCACTTCACTCATTCTAGTGGTGAGGCTTTCCCCTGTTGTTTCCAGTTGGCTTATTGAATTTTGCACTTCCTTCTTCATTTCTGCCTGAGTTTTCTTCAGTGTTTCTGTCTCTTTTATGAATTCATTCAGAAGTTTATCCCTATCTTCTTTTAGGTCTTTGATTTGTTTGTTTGTGTATTCTTTTAATTCATTGAATTCCTTGATCATGTTTATGATTGTTCCTTTAAATTCAATGTCCTGGGTTATCTCTAGGGGGTTCTCCTTATAGAACTCTTCTACAGGATTGGTGGAGTTTGGTGGGGACATAATATTTAGGCTTTCCATTTTATTATTCTTTCATTGTGATTTTGGCATGTGAATTTGTTTTGTTGTTTATGATTCTGATATGAGAATTAAATTGAAGTATGCTTCTGTCTGTATTATTGGAATGCCTAGATCCTTTCTTTATTGGTTATGTAAAGTTGTTTGGTACAGGGTTCAGGTTCTTTCAGGTTTAATTTGGAGGGAACTGATGGCTTCAGATCAGCTCTTCAGGAGTACCCACAGAAGCCCAATTCAGATTCCAGTCAGGTACATTCGAGTTTCCTTCACCGTGTGTAGGCAGGATCCAGGCATTCTCAGGCAGTACCCTGCATTCTCAGCCCCTATGCCAGAGGGAGGCCAGAACTCAACACTCTCTGGCAGTCTCCTGAGATCAGAGCCACTACACTGATGAAGGTT
The DNA here is from genome assembly GCF_000622305.1 of Nannospalax galili. Classification (NCBI taxonomy): domain Eukaryota; kingdom Metazoa; phylum Chordata; class Mammalia; order Rodentia; family Spalacidae; genus Nannospalax; species Nannospalax galili. The sequence goes on from NW_008336314.1 coordinate 2,437,694, forward strand.
GAAACCCACCCTCTCAAGCTGTCTGCTAGGATCTCACCCTTAGCCTACCAAAGCCAGATCTGCCCTGGGGCCTTGAGAGGGGTCTCAGAAAATCCCAGATAAGGGGATGAATATGACACAATTAGGGGAAGCTCACCACCATGTGGAGGCAGGATCTAGGGGCTCTCAGGCATTCCCCTGCATTTTCAGGCCCTCTGCCAGAGAGAGGCCAGAACTTGGCACTCTCTGGTGGTGTGCTGACCTATATCTTCTTTTGATTTCCTTTTCAGTTGAACTTGGTTGCCCCTGGACCTGACTCAAGGCCACTGGGCATCACTGGTATGTGAGACCATTGAGTAAACAGCATGGTTACTGTGTCTGCCTAAGCCCACCTGAGGGGCATACCTGCCCTTCTGTTGCTCTCAAATCCGTTGTCTTTGAGTCTCTTGGTCTGAGAGCTAGCTCTTGCAAAGGAGCACAGGCCCCTCCCAGCTTGCTAAAAAGGGATTCCAGCTGCCCATTGTGACCGGGGGTCCCAGAGACCCTAGCAGCCTATTCCCTATGCAGGGGGTTCAGGCCTCTTGTCTTGAGGTCATATTGGTGTCCTGTGTACCCCCTTTGAGCTTTGTCTCCATGGTCCAGAGTCTCTGTTCTATTCCAACTCTGGAACTCCAGAAGGAGGCCAACCCCACAAAGACATGGTCTTGACCTGAAAATCTGGTCCTAAGACCAGGTGACTGGGAAGGCAGACTCTGGAAGTCTCCACTCTCCTCCTTTCTCTCTCATAGCCTCTGATTGAGCCTCAGGTTCCCTCTCCCTTTCTCTCCCTTTCCTTGCTTCTGGCATCTCATCTTCACTTTTGCTTTCTTGTGCTCCATGATTCAGTGCCTCCGTCTCCCCCGCCCTCTCCTTGGGCTCCTCTTCCCTCAGCTTCTACTAAACCTCAGATTCTCTCTCTCTCTCTCTCTCTCTCTCTCTCTCTCTCTTTCTCTCTCTCTCTCTTCCACTTGTCTCTCGTATTTCCCTTCCTTCTGACGTGCCATGTCTTTTTCCCATCCCATTCCTTGTACTTTGTCTCCCTCTACTGGCTGATCATGCCAGGTTCTCGTTGAAGTAGTTTATGCTTGTCTCTCCCATTTCTCTTCCTTCTGACTTTCTGCATTTTTTCCCATCCCATTCTTTGTACTTTGTCTCCCTCTATGTGTTGGTTGCGCCACGCTCTCATTTCAGGGTTTTCCACTCATCTCTCTTGCCTTGAAAACAGCACCGGTGTGTCGGAAAGCCATTTCCTTTCTCTGGGTACAGGACACTGTTCCCAGGGATCGGAATACACACCCCTTCCTGTCCAGGACAGGAACTCACCTTTTGCCTCCCTGGTGATCTTATTGCAGGTTGCTGTCTCCAGGGACTAGCAAAAACTTGTTCTTGGGTCTGTCCTGGGAAAGGATGCTTTCCTTGGTGATAGGTTCTGCATGTTCTCTTTTGTTTGGCATGACCTATGCCTCCCCACTTTCTCTCCCTCATATCCCGTGCTTTCCTGCCTGGACTCTTGGCTGCTAACCCTGCCTCCACTCCCCATGGAGAGAGGATCCTCATTGTCTCCTCCTACTTGCTTGCTCAGTTCCTAGCCTCATTGTCTCCTCCTAGTTTCTTGCTCAGTTCCTTCTCTATCTCCTCTTCACCCTGCACATAATCTGTTGCTATGGGAACCACTCAGTCCAAGTCTGAGGGCCTCACACCTCTTGCTTGTCTTCTTAAATTCTTAAAACAACTAGGACTTTCAGATACAATCAGGCCAAAGCGCTTAAAGTTCCTCTATACCACTGCCTGGCCACAGTACAAGTTAGATAATGACTCTGTTTGGCCAGACACCAGAACCTTAGACTTCAATATTTTGAGAGATTTAGATAATTTCTGCCATTGTAATGGCAAAAGGTCTAAGCTCCCTTATGTCCAAGCCTTTTTTATGTCTAATCCCTCCCTCTGTGTCTCATGTTCTACCCATCAAGTTCTCCTCACCAAGACTTTCACAGGACCCCAATCCTATCCACTCAGGGGCCTCTGCTCCTCCTCCCTACCCCTCTACCTTGGCCTTTGATCCTAACATAGCTGATGAACTTCCTCCAATTAGAACTGAACCTCAACCCCCCCACCCCTCAACCTGAGACACAGCCAAATCTTCCTTTTGCTCTCCCTTTGCTATACCCTTCCTTGCCTTCCCTCCCCAAGCCCAATCCAATTCTGCTCCCTTCTCTGCCTCGAACCCCCTCTTAAAGACCTTCCTCCTCCCCTCCCCTTCGATGTGCTAAGTCCTTCACTCCCTTTCCCTCCATTAACATTACTCTACCCAAGGAAATCCACAACCTTAAACAACTCCTTAGTAAACATCTCATACCCTCTCCTATTCCAACCCCTAACTTGAAGAACCCATTTATCTCTCCTATGTCTACTTCTACCCCTACCTTAGTTCCAGACCTTGCCTCCAGTACCACTGAGCCCCCTCTTGGACAGTACACCCCTCTCACTTCTCCCACTGTGGCCTCCTCCCCAGCCTCCCCTTCTCTTTCTCCTCTACCTCCTCCCAACCCATCTCCTGTGTCAAGTCATACTTGCTCCCGCACCCAATCTCAGCTCCCACCCATGGTGTCATTCCCCCCTGGGAGGTGGCAAGTGTAAAAGGAGTGGTCAAGGTCCATGTCCCTTTCTCCCTTGGTGACCTGTCTCAGCTCGAGCATAGAATAGGCTCTTCTTCCACGGATCCCACACACTTCATACAGGAATTCAAATATATCACTTGTAGCTATGATCTAACCTGGCATGATCTATTTATGATTCTCCAGTCCACCCTCACCCCTGATGAGAGACATAGGGTTTGGACAGCAACACAGGAGTATGCTAATGAGCTTCATTCCACTAACCAAGTTCATCCTACTGGTACTGAGGCAGTTCCCCTTCAAGACCCTGGGGGAAATTACCAACTCTCACCGGGGAACCAGGCAGAACCTTCCCCAGGTAGAGCAGCCAGGGACCACATGATCAGTTGGCTCCTATCAGGTCTTCAGAGGGCTTCACCCCCTAAGGTAGTTAACTTTGAAAAGCTTAGGTTCATTACAAGTAATGAAGGTCTGTTTAGGTTTGTTATATGTAAAGGATGAGACAAAAATAATATACACATAATCCTAAAATTTTTATGGTCATAGTTTAGTCAACTAGTTTAAGGAACAAAATATATATCTAGTCAATGTTTATTTGAGAATATTTGGGTTTTTCACCCAAGCCTTATCTACACAGCACATGATAATTAAAGGCATCAGACTGGTGGAACTAACCTTATTGGATATTTAACAGACATACTTTAAAGCCTATACTAATGTGGTCAGAGGGAATTAAAGGACAGTTTTTGCCCCTTGCCCTCCAAAATTGACCAAGTTCCAGGGGACTATGGAACATCTCTCAAAATGTCCTGTAACTGTGGTGAGTCACCTGTCCTCTTATTCAGAGAGGATATGGAGACCCCACAGGATGGACTTGAACCAGTGTCCAGTTTACAAAGAGGAGGATCAACTTAGAGGAAACATCTCATTCATGCTTCCAAGTGAAGCCAGCCATGGTCGAGCAGGATGTTTGACTTATCTTCATAGATGGAACTGGTAAAAGAAAGGATCTAGGAGTTCCTCCCAAGCCCATGTGACCCCCTGAGGAACATATCCTCAAATGACCTTAAATGAAAAATTAAATTAAATTATTTGGGCCAACTATATGGTCTTAAACACCCAAAAGGAAAGTATAACCAAAGAGTAAAGTCATCAGTATATTTCTTTAAGAGTTCAAGGGATTGCACTTCCCAGACATTAGGCTTAAGTCTATATAAAAAGTTAGATAATGATGTCTCATTGATGATTTTGTTCCTAACCAGAAAGTGCTGCTCAGATGTAAGACTTCAAATCTTGGTCTCCAATACTGTAGTGCCCACCTGTAGCTAAGGGAGACAATCAGCTATTATTGTTCTAAAATGATGGATAAATTTGTTTTCTCCTCCTATTTCAGAAGCCTTCGAGAGGGAACTGACACTGATTCTAACTACTCCCAACAGCTATCAAAATACCTGAAAGCAAATCCTGAATCCATCACTCTAGAGTCCAGCCTTGGAAGACAAAAGAAAAATGAGGAAGAATCCAATAGAGGGTTTTGGAAGCCTTTTGGAAGCCTTTGTCAAGAAATTCCAACGGACTATCATATGAACATTTGAAAATTGCCCTGTTCTGACTTTTTTCTAGTTCCCTGTCTAGAATTTGTAATGCTAATTATTCTTACCTTTACTTCTCCTTCACATCTATTCACAATCCGAGGACTTTCTTTTCCACTTAGAGATAAGAGTTATGCAATTTGGGAGTCTTTTAGATAGACCCACTGAAGGGGTACTCCAGTTGCCTCACCCTGTGTCACCGTTCAGCTTGGAAAAAGCCAGAGCAGTCTGCATCCCTATTCCCTATTGGCAATTTGGGTAACCCCTTCAGAGGATGGCATTATAAGAATAGGAGGTAGGACTTGGATAGGCAGTTAGGGTAAAAAGGCCCCAAAGAAAAGTAGCCAGTTTCTTGGCTAAAAGTCAAAATGTCCTTGGGCCTCTTAGCAACATACTTTGTTCCAAAGACCAAAAACGTCAAAAGTATTTAGGAGCTTGTATCTAATCCTTAAAAGATTTTAGGGTTACCTCTTCAGAAGGGGGAATGTTACAGTAGCCAAAAGCCCCATAAAAATAAATTAAAGAAGAAAAAGAAAAAGGTGATGGGGAGATATGGGAGGTGTTGGAGAGGAGGAAGTGGTCATGGATTTCATCAAAACACTTTATATGCATGTGTTGTGTAAAATCTTGTGACTGATTTTGCCTTTTGCCTTACATACCTATCATGCTGGAATGCATTGCTTCCTGTTTAGAAACTGAAACTTATCATGCTAACAGGGCATCTGGCCCGCTAGATTGTAATAGGATACTAGTCTGCCATGCTAATAAGGGATCCCATATGCTGTGTTATGATTGGACTATTACCCTTATATAACCCCGAACTTTCTTGCAATAAAGCAGATATGTGTCACTGAACCTGGTCTCCTGTGCGTGAATGTGGCGACGCTGGCGCAGAGTCCTCACCAGCCCTGGGGTCCAGATTGGATGACTGATTGGAGGAACTAAGACAGCAGGGGAGTGGCCATAGCTGGAGGAGAGCAGACACAGCCTGTGACCACACCTGGCGCCCAAACGTGGGGCTGGGATCCCCTCCCCACAGAGCTGTAACACTCTGAGCTGTAACACCTTGGGCTCCGCTCTGCTTTTTCTTCTGGCTTGTGGTCTTCAGTTGGGCGTACCACTCCTGTCTCCTTGAACGATTCCTGAGTCCCTTTGAGTACGTCTTGCAGGGTGAGTGACCTCCGATATGGTGAATAGTAATCCAGCTGCTGCCAGCCCCTGCGCTGCTGTACTGATTTCTCTCCTCAGGAGTAGGCAAATTAGGGTAACAAAGAAAGAAGTAACTAAGGTATTAGATGAAGTGCTAGCTCTTGCTCCTTGGTTTACAGATTCCTACTGTTGGGATCCAGAGCAATGGGCTCCTGTGCTATTCATGGCCAGAAAGAGAGAAGTCATGGAGCAGTGTCCATTATCTGGGCTGTTTTACCCCATTGTGACTGCCATTCTGGCCTCACTTCGGGGAGTTCCCCCCGATGCCCCTGAGCAGAATAATCTCATACTAAAAAACTTAAATAAACAAATAAAGCAACAGGCTAGTGGGGATGGCCTGTCCCAGGCATTTCCAGTCAAAACCAAACTAACTGATTTCTCTTCTGATGCAGAAACAATGACTGCTAATAATGAGGTAAAGAATGAGGAACCAGGGTTTGAGAGCTCCCTGGGTGAAAAGCAGGAAGTTAAGACAGCCTCTGCTCTGTCATTATGGGGTGGGGCTACCCTCCACCATCTTACACTGGTTTCAAGGAAGCAGACCCCCAGCCACTCCTCTGGATGCCCAAGGCTGAGGGAAGGCAGAGATTCCTGGTGACCGAGGTGGCTGTGCTCAGGTGTGGGGGTGGCACTGGGCAGGGGTGGGAGGCTGGGTGGAGATGGGTGGGCTGGGTGCATGCAGCAGCCCCGGGGTGGCGGGCTCCTCCTGGCGAGCTGCGGCCCAGTACCTGAGAGGAGCACAGCCATACCGGGGCCCTAGTTGTAGCCCGCTGCCACCTCTTCAATGGGCAACCTGCTTGGCAGGGTCAGCTTCCGCAAGCCCACCATCGTGGAGGACTGCGACTCCACCTGGCAAACCGACTCAGAGCCCAGGCCCAAGCCCAATGAGCTGGGGCTGGCTGTTGCAGGACCAGCTGGAGCAGCCCACACAGCCTCCAGAGGGCACCTGCAGGCGGCCCTGAGCCAGCCCCACTCTGGAAGAAGATGGCGGTGGGCACAGAGCAGGGTGGTGATTCCACAGAAGCAATAGCTAAACCAAAGATTACTCGAGCAGTGCTCTGCCCCTTGGTATAGTCAACACTTGCGGTCTCATACCAGTCTCCCGGTGCTTCTGGCAGAAGGCAATGCTGCCATTGAAAAACTGGTCCTGAGTGCCACTCTAAACTCCACCCTAATTCAACAAGCGAGAGACTTACATGCCCGCTTCCACCCTTCTCCCCAAGCTATGCATAGGCTCCTCCCTACCTTGCCAATTCACAGCTGTAAACATTTTGTCTGTGCATGCTCCTCTTGTGCTCCTCTTTTACCTCTGGGACCATTACAACCCTCCGAACTCTCCCCAGAGGCCTTGGCCCCAAAAAGATATGGCAAATGGACATCACTCATTTTTCTCCTTTTGGCAAGCTCAAGTATATCCATCATATTATTGACACTTATTCCACTGTCCATTTTGCATTGGCCTGCTCTGGTGAGATGGCTTCTCATGCCATAAGGACTGTCAAATATGCCGTGGTCTTTATGGGAGTTCCTTGGCAAATAAAAACAGATAATGGTCCTTGTTATGTTTCTGCTACCTTCAGCCATTTTTGCTCTGACTGGAATATTAGGCATATAACTGGTATCCCTTACAATCCTCAGGGTCAAGGGATTGTTGGCCATTCCAACCAAACACTCATTAAACAAATACAGAAAATAGGGGAAAACAATGATAAAGGACCCTGCTATAAGGACCCCAATTTTGTTATACAATGAGCTCTATTTGTATTAAAGTTTCTAAAATTTGACTCCAATGGCCTCCCACCCACAATAAAGCATTGGGGGGGTGTTCACTCAGCCCACTCCTGCCCTGATGGTGAGATGGAAGGACCCTCTCACAAGTGAATGGAAAGGTCCACACCTATTATTAACACAAGAGCGAGGCTATGCTGTGTCTTTCCAGATAATCTTCCAGCCCCCATCTGAATCCCAGCCCAGAACATCAGAATTGCCTGCAACGGAAAACCTCCCTCTACAATCACTGACCCCGGAGATGGCAGCCCTGACCCTGGAGGAAGCAGCGCACCTCTCAACCACCGAGAGATCAATCTCGCATACCACAAAAGCCACCAACCTGGGAAGACCTTGAACATCTCTCTCCGCAAACAGAGACATTAGCTAAGCTAAGTCCTCAATCCAGAGGAAAACCTTTGTCTGTGTTCCTTATTATGTGTGCCATCATTACTGCTAACTCCTGATTTTTGGACCCTACATTGTTAAGGGTCTTGACAATTTTGTTAAAACTCGTATTTCTCTGGTTCAGTTAGCTGTTGCCCCACCTCCAGATCTTGCCAGGCATGTCTCTGTAAACAAGGACCCGCTGTTCCTTGCCCTTACCCACCTATAATAATAGAGATATGAAAATTAGGCTTGAGCATAGGTGTAAAATCTTACGGAACAACCATGCAACAGACCTGAGACAACGGCCCGACTGCTGGAGCCACAGGAAACACCTTGTGATATATACTCCTGTTGGCAGACTGTGAGACTGATGCCTAGAACTTGCCACTCCCTAATCCTCATCATTACCCCAGATGGGACAACCCTGCTCTGTCAGCTTTTATTGAATTCTTAGCCCCTTAAGAGGCCTTTGCATGGGCCAAAGCTTGATACACTGCCTCTTCCTCTGCGAGACCATACCAAGGGACTCACCCTTTGAGGGCTGGTAGTCAATGATGGGTAAGATCTCAAAAGATGGGACAACCTAAGACAGGCACAGTCCATAATGCTGGGTGACTCTTGAAGTGGGGACAACAATGCTGAAGCAAAGAACCTCAACTACCACTGGTTGGCATGGAGTTGGCCCAGCCTGCTCTCGAGAGAACTCACCATCTTGAAGGATGGAGCCCACAATAGGGATCAATCCCTTGCCTATGCTGCCACATACAGCAGTATATATTCTGAACTGTGCCTCACTCTTAAAAATGAAAAAATAGGGGGAAACGTTATGGAAAATCTTGTGACTGATTTTGCCTTTTGCCTTACATACCTATCATGCTGGAATGCATTACTTCTAATGGGGCATTTGGCCCGCTATGCTAACAGGGCATCTGCCCCACTAGATTGTAATAGGATACTAGTCTGCCATGCTAATAAGGGATCCCATATGCTGTGTTATGATTGGACTATTACCCTTATATAAGCCTGTATTTTCTTGCAATAAAGCAGATCTGTGTCACTGAACCTGGTCTCCTGTGCCTGAATGTGGCAATGCTGGTGCAGACTCCTCACCAGCCCTGGGGTCCTGACCAGATGACTGATCAGAGGAACTAAGAGAGCAGGAGAGTGGCCATAGCCAGAAGAGAGCAGCCACAGCTGGCAACCACATGCATGTATGGAATTCTCAATAAAGTTTTTGTAAAAATTAAAAAAAGAAAAGAAAAGCTTAGGTTGATTACTCAGGGCCCTACTGAAACCCTAGCTCTGTTTATGGACAGACTTACTGATGCCCTGGTTCAGTACACCAAGTATGACCCAGAGTCCAGAGAGGGACGGCTTATGCTCCACTGTGAAGGCCCGAGTTCTTACCTGAAATAAACTCAGACCTAGACCAGGAAACTTCAGTTCCCTGAGAACTTGGATGTTCTTTTGCAGTGATTTCTATCATGACACTGACAGTTCCTTGAACCCTATTAAACGTACATAAGTAAGCTTGTATAATGAGGCTGTGTAACTAATAAAGTTATATGTAAAGAATAGAATGTTTAATAGGTGTGGAAGGACAG
>NW_008336314.1:2449146-2450499 GCF_000622305.1 Nannospalax galili
CATCTGTACTAGTAATCCTATTTCTGTTAACTGGGTTATGATACTACAAGCACAACAGCCTCATATTAATTTTAAAATTCAAGATAGATCTTTCAAAGGTCTGGTTGATACTGGATCAGATATAACTATTATTAAGAAAGATGGCTGGTCATCTAATTGGATTACTCAAATTATGAAGTGTGATATTAAAGGAGATGGAATTTGGCCAGTGTCAATAGTTAATGTTAGTGTAGAATATAAAACAATTTCTAGTATAGATGGGCAAATAGCTGTTGTTAAATCTTATGTACTAGAACTTCCAGTAAATATTATAGGTAGGGATGTATTAGAACAATGGGGAGCTTATTTGGTAGTTCCATAATTTTAATGTCTTTATAGATAATGTCAGATATATCTCCTATAAAGATACAATGGAAATCTTCTCAGCCAATTTGGATCGAGCAATGGCCTTTATCAGAAGAAAAGCTGCAAGCAGTTGAGCATTTGGTCAACAAACAACTAGAAAAAGGCCACATTGAGCCTTCGGTATCGCCATGGAATTCGCCTATCTTTGTCTTCAAAAAGAAATCAGGAAAATGGCAATTGCTCACTGATTTGCGAGCTGTTAATGCTTCAATGCATCCTATGGGAGCATTGCAGCCAGGGTTATCTCAACCTAGTATGATTCCTAGAGATTGGAAGTTACTTATTATAGATTTGCAAGATTGTTTCTTTACTATTCCTTTACATAAAGATGATTGTCCTAGGTTTGCTTTTTCTTTACTTTATGTTAATTTGCAGGGACCTCATCGTCGATTTCAATGGAAAGTGTTGCCTTGGGGTATGATGAATTCTCCAACTATATGTCAGATGTATGTTGCTCAAGCTCTAATGGGTCTGCGTAAACAATTTCCTTCTATAATGATTATACATTATATGGATGATATTTTATTTGCTACTAAAGATGATCAATTATTAAATAGTTTGCTTTTTATAGTTACTAGACATCTTGCTAGATATGGATTGATTATAACAGAGGATAAGATACAGAGAGAGGAGCCTTATCACTATTTTGGGTATGTTTTAAAATGACAATGCATATATCCACAGTTAGCACAAATTCGATTAGATAATTTAAGAACATTAAATGATTTTCAAAGACTTTTAGGGGATATCAATTGGCCTTGCCCTATACTTGGTATACCTACTCATAAATTACATAATTTATTTCAAACTCTTCAGGGTGATCCTACCCTTGATAGTCCTAGAGAATTAACACAATTAGCAAAACAAGAGCTTGAATATGTTGAATTTGCCATAAACAATAAATTTCTAGAATGGGTAGACAGTAGTAAACCTATTGATTTGGTTGTT
>NW_008336314.1:2452871-2461874 GCF_000622305.1 Nannospalax galili
TGAATGATACTGTTCCTATGAATAATAATATAAAGAATGATAGACTTATGGCTTGGGTGGATGGAGGAATAGCTAATCCTCGACCTCAGATGAGAATGGGATTAAGATTGTATTCTCCTCAATTACATGTATGGAAATTATTAGCTGCTCTTAAGCCTGTGGATATTTTAAATGGCACTTATGCAGGTACTAAAAATTCTCCTGCATATTATGATTTTTTTAAGGTTAAAACCCATAATGTTACAGCTTGTGTACATTTCCCTTTAGTAATATTAATAGGACCTATAATCATATAGGGAATGAAGTTAACTTGTCAAAATTGTCATTTATATACTTGTCTTAATAACTCTATATTGTTTAATCAAGATTTTGAATCAGTTATGATTTTAATTCAATGAAATTCTTTATGGATTCCAGTGAAGATGCATCGTCCCTGGGAAAGCAGTCCAGTTCAAGGACTAATTATGCGATTTCTCAAAAGACTGTTATGACGAGGCAAACGTATGATTGCCTTGATTATTGCCGCTATTTTGGGACTTATTGCTTTAGCTGCTACTGCTACTACTGCTGGTGTGGCACTTCAGAAATCTGTTCAAACACAAGACTTTATTGAACATTGGCATGATGATTCTCATAAGCTTTGGACACATCAGGCTCAGATTAACTCACAGCTACAAGAAGAAATTGTGGCTTTACAAGGGGGGTTACATTGGTTGGGAAATAAGTTATTGGAATTACAAAAAACTATGCAATATGTATGTGATTGGAATTCTTCTCAAATTTGTATTACCCCATATAAATATAATGATTCTAAATATGAATGGGAAAATATACAACTGTATATTCAAGGCAAAATGGATAATGTAACTTTTAATGGAATACAGTTACAAGAAGAGATATATGAGATATTTTCAGAAGAGATACCTTCTACTAGTTCTATTGATCAAGTAGCAACTACCTTAGCTGATACCCTTTCTGGTCTTGATCCTCAAGGATGGTGGCAAAGCTTGTCACATAGTCTTGGATCTTCAGCAGTTACTTTAAGTGCGTAGTGTTTGTAGGGTATAGATGTGTTCTTGGAATCGTATCTTGCCTTACTAATAGGCAATCTGCTGAAACATTAATTACTGCTTTGCATTTTCAGAATGAGAAAATGAAAACTGAAAATAATAGATAATCACCTCCATTTACGTATGGCTTAGTGGGGTTTGTGGTAAATCAAGGACTGTGGTTAATTGTGCTTTCTTGCTTATGAAGGCCGGTAGTCAATGACGGGTAAGATCTTCTGGGAGAAAGTCAACCTAAGACAGGGCGTAGTTGATGGAAACTGCGTACCAATGACGGGTAAGACTTTGCTCTTGCAGAGGACAACCTAAGACAGGCACGGTCTTTCTGTCGAGAATTATAACCTAATCCGATGTTATAAAAAATAAAGGGGAATTGTGAAGGCCCGAGTTCTGACCTGAAATAAACTCAGACCTAGACCGGGAAACTTCAGTTCCCTGAGAACTTGGATGTTCTTCTGCAGTGATTTCTATCAAAGACTAACAGTTCCTTGAACCCTATTAAACGTACATAAGTGAGCTTGTATAATGAAACTACAAAGATAGATAAGATCCCAGAAAAGGGCTGAGCCCTTGGAACTTGAAGATATTGTAAAGGTCAGGAAGGTACTGCAAATGTCAGAATGAGATAAGTTGGCTAGAGAAGAACATTTTCTTTTCCTCTTGTTAATTGTAAATATCATGATGAGGTAATTTGGCTTGAGAAGAATATTTTCTTTTCCTCTTGTTGTACTATAAATAAGGTTGATTCTTAGAATAAAGCATGCATTGGTTCACACGCCTCTGCATCCCCTGCATCCTGATTTCTTCTGCGCCTATACCTCTGGGCCCCCAAGCTCTTCAGGCTTGAATTGTGGTCACTGACCGGTGACACTCCACTAGCACTTTATCTTACAATCAGCCCCAGATAGCAGGAGAAACATAGACAAGGGTCCCAAGACCCCCACGGGAGATCTGTCAGACATGACATTTAAGGTCTTTAATAATTGGAAGGAACAGGAGAAGGCAGACAAGTTTACTCTGACCAAACAAAAGTACCAGGTAATGGCTGCAATCCTAAGGGCGCCTCCCAAGAAAACTGTGAACATCAGTGGGGCCCAACGATGGTCATCAGGACCCTGCTTCAAGTACAGAGCCACTGGACACTGGGCAAAGCAATGCCCCAGCCCACGACCACCTCCTAGCCCCTGTCCTCAGTGTGTGCAACAAGGTCACTGGAGAGTTGATTGTCCTTCGCACTCACCTCCCAGACCCAGCCTGCTTTACACGGTTCAGTGAATGACTTTGTGGGCCTGGTGGATGAAGGTTGATGAGGCCCTGGATCCTTGGCCCCCACAGCCTTGATGACCATCTCCATGAAGCATCCCAGGGTAGCAGCCATATGGTTGAGGGTAAGACTATTAATTTTGTTTTGGATACTGGTGCGTCATGGTCTGTTCTCCCATCTTAATCTGGTAAAGTTTTTCCATAGCAGATCTCCATGGTGGGCGTTGATGGGAAGCCCCACAACCTCAAGTCAACAGGACCCTTATCTTGCATATTCTGGAAGGTGCCTTTAACTCACTCTTTTCTGGTTATGCCCACATGTTAAGCTCCCTTACTTTTCAGAAATCTCATGCAAAAGCTCTCCCTGTCTATTTGTCTCCCATTCTCCACACTCTTCCTTCTTTCCCCTGTACCCGTCCCCCAAGCCAGGTCATGGCCACTTTCTAAGGTAAAGCCCAAGGTTTGGGATGCCTCAGCCCTCAGGCTAGCCTCTCATCACACTCCTATTTGCATCTCCTTGAAGGACCCCTCCCTATTTCCCAGCAGGCACCAATACCCAATTGCACTAAAACACCACCGTGGACTGAAGCCTATAATCCAAAGGCTTATGAGAGCTAACCTCTTTAAACCTACTCACTCACCCTATAACACTCCCTTTCTTTCAGTTCTCAAGCCTAATGGCTCTTACTGTTTGGTCCAGGATCTCTATCTCACTAATACAGCAATTGTTCTCATTCACCTGGTCGTCCCCAACCCCTATATTCTCCTTTCTCATATCCCATCCTCCACTACCAACTTTACTGTCTTAGACATTAAAGATGCTTTCTTCTCAATACCCTTACATCCTGGCTCTCATAACCTCTTTGCATTCACCTGGGAGGACCATGACACTGGGATGTTTTCATAACTAACCTGGACTGACCTGCTCCAGGGGTTTAGAGATAGCCCTCATCTCTTTGGACAGGCCCTAGCCCAAGATCTAACCTCCATAAACATTAACCCTTCCACCATCCTACAGTATGTAGATGACCTACTTCTTTGCTCTCCATCCCTCTCAGTCTCCAAGCCTCACACAATCAAACTCCTAAATTTTGGGGGGGACAGTATATAGGGTATCTCCAGCTAAGGCACAGCTTTCTCTCCCTCAAGTCAAGTACCTGGGGTTCCTTCTCACACCTACATCCCACCACTTAACTATAGATAGAACAATTTACCTAAGGTCTTTAAAGCCCCCCACAACCAAGTAGGAAATTCTGTCCTTCCTAGGCATTGCAGGGTACCTATGCACCTGGATTCCTAACTTTGCCTTCCTGGCAAAACTGCTCTATGAAGCCTCCAATGGAGACTCCCCTGAAACCATTGAGCCTCTAGGGCCTGTAACAACAGCCTTCCACACTATCCGGGAAGCCCTCTTAAAGGCACCGGCTCTAGCTCTCCCCAACCTGGGATCTCCATTCCTCCTCTATACAACTGAGAACAGAGTCCTGGCATTAGGAGTTTTGGGACAGATGAATGGACTCACTTTTGCCTCAGTAGCTTATCTCTCTAAACAGCTAAATACCATCATCCAGGGATGGACACCTTGTTTCTGTGCTCTGGCTGCCACTTTGGGTCAGTCCATCTCTGTCCTTTCCCCCCATCAGCTTAAGGATTTACTAACCCACATGTCTCTTGCCAATTTTGCCCCCTCCAAACTAACACTTTTTCATGTTGCCTTTCTTGAAAACCCCTCACTCATCATTGACCCCTGCCCTCCTCTCAATCCAGTCTCCCTCCTCCATTCAAATGAACCACTCACCCATGCTTGGAAACTCTTCAGGAACTACTGGAGGCCTCCTAACTCCCAACCAAGGTGGCTATGATCCACTGTAGGGGGCATCAACCTCTCACTGATCCCATAGCTAGTGGCAATAACCTGGCAGACAGGAATGCTAAGGAAGCCAGTATGGCTCTCTGCCCTTCTGGTGGTTTACACTTCTTGGTACCAACAGGAATGTTCCCTTCCTATTCTGCCTAACAACACAGGAACCTCCTGGACAAAGGAGCCATCTGGGGGCCAGGGGATGGTTGCTTCTATCAGACAAGTATTGCCTGTCTGAGGGACAAGCCTCCTCTATCTTAACCTGTTTACATAATGTTTTCCATGTAGGTGCCCATCCACTCTACAAGTTCCTGGAGCCCCTCATAAATTGCCCCAAACTTTTCGTGCTCCTCACAGAGGTCACCAGGCAATGTCCTATCTGCACCCTTTTCTTCCCACAGGGTGAAAGCTGCTTTCCTCCGTCTTTAAAACCTCATCAGCACCAGGGAGCCCTCCCAGGAGCCGACTGGCAGACAGCCTTTACCCACGTGCCCACTCACAAAAAAACTTGAATATTTCTTTGTCTGAGTAGATACTTTCTCAGGGTGGGTGGAAATTTTCCCTACAACAGGTGAAACAGCAGACATAGTGGCTAACTCTTGAATTCAAAATATTCTTCCTCATTTCGGCCTTCTCCTCACCCTCCAATTAGATAATAGTCCATGCTTTATCACCAAAGTAACCCAGACAGTGTCTCAGTACCTGGGAATAACCTGGAGGTTACACATCCCATACCACCCTCACCTCAGGGAAGGTAGAACGGGCCAACTCTCTCCTTAAGGACCACCATACTAAACTCTCCCTAGAGTTATATCAATTTTGGTTAACTCTCCTGCCCCTTGCACTTATCAAACTAAGAGCCATCCCAAGGGCTCCTTCCTTCCTCAGTCCTTTTGAACTTATGTATGGGAGACCCTTCCTCCTCAATAACCTCTTACTCCAACATCCCTCTCCTCTACATGACTATTTACCTGCCTTCACCCTTCTAAGAAAATTACTCAGAGAACATGCTGACCGGATTATTCCTCAGGCTTCTAAATGTCAAATAAACCACCCACTCAGGCCTGGAAATTATGCCTACAGAAAGGAGTGAAGGAAGCCCTCCAGCTGCAATGGATCAGATCTCACCCGGTTATCCTGTCTACCCCAACAGCAGCTAAGCTCTCAGGACAATCTGGTTGGATTGGTTGGCTTCATCTCTCCAAACTAAAATTGGCCAAGGAACACATCAAGTACCTGGCCACCAGTAGTGGGCCTCTTAAACTAAAAATCTCAAGGGCCCTTCCCCTAACACCAATCCAGGAATGAGTTTTCTACTGACCCTAACTCCCGTTCTTCCCTCTGAACCTTACTTCAGCCATTCCCCACTGCACCTACCCACCATGTTCCTATAAATTTGAAATGTGGAAGACTAACAATAGAAATCAGGAACTCGAACTCCTTAGCCCCATTACATGCCCACTTTCTTCATGTAACACTATTTCCTTTAAATTCAACATGATGCCCACTATGGGAGATTCCTGTGCTTTATAGATGATCAAACCAAAAAGGAATGTAGGGACCTGGGCAATTGGGAAGGCTGCCCCTCATGGAAATATAGCTATCATTGGCTAAGTGGGGTGGGTAAAGAAGGATGGGTAAATATGGAATGGGAACAAATCAACTCACTCTTGGCCCTAGTTGTAATAATAGATGATCAATTCTACATAAGGGAGCCAAACAATGTGAGGAAGTAACCTTCAAAATAACTCATGGACAGGGGACTGCATTGCTACAGTAAGGATCCAATACACAGCTGCTGCCATAGGCCATTGGCAAGTAAGGATTAAAAAGATAATCCAGGACTCATGGCCCCAATGGGTTATGGAAGTCCTGGATCAGGCAAGGGGCCTGACAATGAAATGGCTTCAGCATCTCAATGCTTCCTGCAGCCTCTCCTGGGATCATGTTCTCTCTGTATCTGTAAACCTCCTGAGGAGTTCCTCTAGTACTAATGTGTCCATTTGCTTCCTCTGTGCCCCACTATAGGGCCCACTCCTCATCCCAGTTTATAATGTTACCTCCCAGGCTAATACTCAGTGTTCCCAGGAACCACTAATACAACCACCCCTGCCTGTCCCTCTCCTTTTTCTTAACAAAATGAAGTGTTGGACTCCACAAACCTCCAAATGTCCACACTCATCACACTGAAATATCGCAATTAAGGGAAATACTGCTCTAGCCTCAGGGCTACTCTTTCTCTGTTCCTCCAAAATATACCCCTGAATCTCTCCACAGATTGAGGACACCTGCTTTCCAGTCATTCTCATATCCAAGCTAACCCTACATATACCAGGTGAGGTGTATGATGTCTTATCCAAAGGGAAAGATGGGACTAGATAATTATTAGGGTTTCAAACAGCAGCAGCTTCCCCCCTCCCCAACAGGGTCCTATGGACTTTGGATTTTTCAAGCCTGATAAAGGGAACTGAGCTGATAAGAACCTTGGCCTTTGAAGTCAAGGGAAGCAGATTCTTCTAAGAGGCAGCCTCACTTTCCTCTGATCTCCAAAGACAAGATAAGCAGATCCTGCCTGTTAACCAGAGATTTTAGGAGCTTTTTAGTACAGCAGCTTTTCCCTTACCTTAGGAGGACAAAAAAAGTAAACACTTCCTGACCCAGATCCTGGCTGGCAGACAGAACGGAGCCAGGTTTACAAGCCCTGCTTTTCCTGCTTCCCCCTGCTTAATTTTTCCCAAAAAACTTCCCGCCTTCAGCACCCTGAAGCCCTCATATATAAGCCCAAGCTCACAATCCGTGGGCATTTTCCCTTCCCCAAAGGGAACGTGTCCCCTGTGAAATAAAGTTCTATCCCGCTGAGAGTTTTATCTGTGTCCTGGTGCCTCCTCCTCCATTCGTTCATTCTCTGCCAACTTTTTACCTATCAGATGGTACCAAAACCCGGTTCTTACTTTGAGGGAACCACCTGGACTTCTCCAATGCCACTAACTTGGCTTTCAGGTACACTTCTTTTCTCTCTCTCTCTCTTCCTCTCCCCAGCCCTCTGCTTTGCTTTCACCTCTTTCTGGCTCTCTTCACTGTAAACACTCTGCCTTGCCTACTTCTTTTGATTTCCTTTCCCACTGATTTTCACCGCTCCTGGATAACACTGTGGTCTCCGTGATGGACCGGCTTCATCCTTTCCCTATCTCAGTTCCCCCACTGGCTGTTCACTACCGGCATCTTGCCCCCTCCCCTACTCCTTTGCCATGGACAGGGCAAGGTCTGCTGTCTTCCATTCTTTTAACTGTCTTTATCCTCTTCCACTGCCTTTCTTCCTCACTTTACTCAGGATGATTTCTGATACCGTTCAATCCAACACATACACATGCTCTGTATCCTTCTCCTCTCTCTTCCCCTCCCATACTAAAGCTTTCTACTCCCTGCTGTGTGCCTGCCTGCCAGCCCACCACGTGTCTGACCTCCCATGCATGCTTTAAACCTGCATGACCCCAGGGCTTTTTTCCCTTCCCCCCTATTCACCCCCCTCCAGGCAGCTGCCAAGAGCCAAGATTGCCAGCTCACCTGCCCTGGGAATTTTTTTCTTTAACATTCTAATGAAATGATAAGTTTCCAGCTGGGCCCACTCTTAAGTTCTCTTATAAATTTGGCTAAGAACCCTTTAGGGGACCCTTTCTCCCCATTTTGACCCAACTAGCCTAAACCAGCTGGGCAACTTTGCTGGAGCATTTAAAGAATTTCAGGCAGTTTGCCCCACTGACAAAGAAAAAACGTTTTAAAAGCCTTTTATCTCCTAAACTTTTTCTCAGGTAAAGGGGCTCGAAATTTTCATCTTAGGCCCTCCTGTACATCAAGCAACTGGTACTCAGGTGCCTACTTTTCTAACTAGACCTAACCATTTAAAATGTCACTATACATAAAAGGTCACAGACACTGCTCAGGCCAGTCATATGCTTTGAGACCAACAGACACTGACTTATATGCCCTGTTCCTTCTGCTGCCCTCATGAGTTTCCTTTCCAGCATAGCTTGTATCTAGAAACTAAGAGATTCTGAGAACTTGGCTTTGCATTCACAGCTACAATGGTTGGTGAGAAACATGGATTTCTTTGATTTGCTTTTCTATTTGGGTCACATATACATATATATCTGAGGGTACTTTCTTCTTTAATATCAAGCCTAATCTACTGGTACCAGGGGTGCCTAGGATTCTCTTGCAATTTATTTTTGTTTTCGTTTCTTGATGATGTCATAGAATAAACAATGCAATTCTACTTCAAACTTAGGTAATAATACCAAATCTACACAATGGGAGTTTAAATTTTAACATCGTTTAGGGCCTGTTTCTAAAGGGGATTACTTTGAGTTTTAACTTCTTCTATGGTATATTTACTGTTTTCTAAAGATGATTGTTTTAAGTTTTTACATTTTTTGACAAATTTATAGATTTTTAAAAAAGAAATTATTTTTAGGTTTTGACATTGTTTGCATGACATCTTTATCTGGTAATTTAAAGACCATTTAAAGACTAAAGTTCGAATCCTACCACCCACATGGCAGCTAAAAACTGTCTGAAATGCCAGTTCCAGTGGATCTGACAGCCTCATACATCCTCCATGGGCATTGCACGACATGGGTGCACTTACCTACATGCAGAAAATATACACATACACATAAAAATAATAAAATATTTTTAATTATTTCTTTTTTAAAAAACTGAGACCAAATAGCACATGGAAAAAGAAGTGTATCAAACAGTCTGTGATCTTCAGAACCGTAGGATAGCTGCCCTCCTCTTGGAATTCCAACTTTA
>NW_008336314.1:2461925-2486309 GCF_000622305.1 Nannospalax galili
GAGTGCTTTCTAGTTATAATGTCAGGGTAATATTAATTATATTGGTAAATTGTCACATGCTGTTTGAGCTCACTGAGACGCTGACTCTGAAGATGGGATTGGCCTTCTCACTTCAGACTCAAGCCTATTATCTCAAAATGTGTTCTCCAAGACTTTTCCACATTCAAGCTGGCCCCTTGACCCTGTGACAAGGAGGAGACCAACAAAACAGCCTAAGAGTAAAGGCATTATGCAGTTTAGAACCGCTAAGGTGTAAATTAATTTCAACAGAGGGTATTACTGACTATAACAAAACAAGTTAATGGAATTATTTTCAGTTATTTAGATTTCATTTATTCTTAACCTAATCTGTTGTTTCCTTTTGTCCTTCCTATCTCCTCTGATTTATGTTCTTAGATTGACAAGTTTTTATTAACTTCCTTCAGTTATTTAGCTCTTAAAAAGAAAAGAGATGCAACCTCAAATCTATATGGAAACATAACTCTTTTTTTAGGCCACTAATTACCTATACAAAACGACATCTAAGCTGGTTCGGTAAAATCCTATTTGTTAAATGCCATTTTTTTTTTTAGTGTACTTTCATGGTGTTTTAAGATGTATTCATTTTGTTTGTCTACTTCTAAGGTGTTTTAGTTTAAAAATGATAAACCAACCACATTCTCAACAAAGACTATATAACTAAATATGTATATACAGTCAACATAAATTTATACTTCTAAAAGTTAATTTACTTGGTATCACACTAATTTTTTAGTAAACTCTCATACAAACTAAAAATGCTAAATTAACACCAAAATATTTCTTTCAGGCCAAAATAGTCTCTCTTTAATCTACAACATGGTTCCTGGTACTAAAATATATAAATTAATTTTAAGTACTTCTCTCCCTATCTCTCTCTCTCTCTCTCTTTCCTCCCTCTCTCTCCCTTCCTCTCTCTCTCACCACTGCTCTTCTGGGGCTCTACCAAACCTCTACTAAACCACCGCCCTTCTAGGGCTCATCTTCCCTCAGCCTCTACTAAACCTCGGGATCAACTTGTTCCATAGACTTCCCTCCCTTCTGGCTCACTGCATTTTTTTCCACTTTTCTCCCATCCCATTCCTTGTACTTTGTCTCCATCTACTGGCTGCTCACACCACGCTCTCACTGCAGGGTTTTCCTCGCCTCTCACTTGGCTTGAAATCACACATGTGTCGGAAACCCCTTTCCTTTCTCTGGACATAGGACGCTATTTCCAGAGATAGGAACACACACTACGTCCTGTCCAGGACAGGATCTCGCCTTTCCTCTCCCTGATGATCTAATTGCAGGATGCCACCTTCTGGGACTTGGAAATAACTTGAAAATAATAACTTGAACCTGAGCAACAAAAAAAGGGACACTGTTTTGATGCCTGGGTCTCCTCGCTCTCATTTTGTGTGACCGATGCCAAACCCCTTTTCCTCCTACTCCCTCCCCATCTCTCTTCCTCATCTGCTGCATTTTCCTTCCTGGACTCATGATCCTGCTTCTACTCCCTATGGAGAGAGGATTTTCTTTGTCTCCGAACTGCTTGGTTCTGTCTCTGCCTCCTACCCACTTGCTTTGTTCTTTCTCTATCTCCTCTTCACTCTGTACTTAATCTGTCACTATGAGAAACACCCACTCAAAGTCTTGGGGTCTCACATTGCCCTGGCCTTCAGGGTGGGAGACAGAGACTTGAACTCCCAGGGACCTGGAATGATGGGACAAGAGACACGAAGAATGACAGCAAGACAAAGAACTCTGATCAAGCTGCCAAAGTTTATTTTTCCACGGGGATTCTTATACGGGCTGAAGCGGGAAATTAGCTGGGGAGGAGGGAAGGTGTTGTCTCAATGGGTTAATGAATGTCCCTTAGGATGAGGGGACCTGGCGCCATGAGTCTGGTTGCAAGCTAAGGAAATTGGTGGTTGCTCAGGCTTATCTTGAATCATCGGAAAGGTTGCTTATCTTAGGGGGCAGGGAGGACTGATCAGCAAGTTCTCCGGAGGATGTTTGCCCTGGGGGGCAGGGAGGGCTGCCAGGCAGCATGGTCTCCCACATCTCCCCCTTTTCTGTTTATAAATAAAAGCCATGAGAATTAATAAGTTGGAGCCATGAAAATCATAACCCCTAGGGAGTTGCGCCTGTCTTAGGTTGGAATGATCATCCCCAGTTTACACACCCGTCATGGGATTAGGCAGCAGCTCAGGTGGCCCTCCTGTCTTAGGTGTTTTTTTGGGGGGAGTCACTCTCATACCCATTACTGACTGTCCAACTCAGCTCTCAGGGGGTGCGACTGAAAGTGTGGCCATAACATATCATTTCATCATGGGCTCCATCTTGCAGGTCCAGGCGATGATAATGTACCTGTATAGGCTTTGCTAATAGGGCATCTACTTGATTTTTCATCAGAGCAACAATTTTGTTGAAAAGATAGGGCCCCAGAGACAACACCAGGAGGAGAAAAATTACTGGTCCAAGAAGGAGGAGGAGGTAAGGGGCCCAGGAAGAGGCAGAGAATGAGAACCAGCTGTTTTGTTGTTCTCGTTCCTTTTTTCATTTTTTAAGCCCCTCTAGGACTTTTTTCATGCCTTCTTTAACCTCTCCTGTTTTACTAACATAAAAACAGCATTCCTCTTTGAGGGCGGCACATAGCCCTCCTTGTTGTAGGAAAAGTAAATCAAGTCCCCGTCTATTTTGGAGGACTACTTCAGAGAGGGAATCAAGGGAATTAGCAAGATCAGTTATTCCCTTTTGGAGGTCTCTGATGTCTTCATCAATGGTGGCATGGAGCTCTGAGTATCTGGAATTAGAAAGAACATAAGAGGTGATGCCTGTCCTGGCGCTTACCGCACTGAGACCAAGGAGAACGGAAATTGTGGATCTAAGGCCATTGATCAACCATACGGGGCCATCTGTTTTCCAAGAAATCTTATCCGCGTGGGGGGCGGGGATGTCAATGGCCATTAGGGAAAAGGTGGTGAGGGGCTAGCTCCCAATCCTGACCTGTCATGTCCTTGAGTAATGGGAATGGGTGATTTTCTACCCTGGGCATCCTTGCCGAGGCCTCTTCCTGGGAGGAATCGCTGATTAAGCATTTGTTTGGCAATAATTTCATTAGGACTCCACATAATAACATTCATTTGTGTAAGAATATCACGTCCCCAGAGGTTAACAGGCAATCCCAGGATTACAAAGGGAGCTACAGTGCCAGAGTTGCTTCCTCATCAGTCCAGGTTAGTGTTTGGGAGCTGACCTGAGGGTTGAAGGACTGACCAATTCCCTGTAAGTAAGTTGGTGTAGGAGGCTGTTAAGGGCCGGCTGAAGGCCAGTCCTTTTTGGAGGTTACTGTGGCATCAGCCCCAGAATCCAAGATTTCTAAGAAGGGCTTGCCATTTAGAAAAAGCTTAAGGGAGGGGCGATCATGGGAAATTTGTCGGACCCAATATTCATCAGAGGACCCAGGAGGTCCATCCTTTAAATCCTTTTTAAAGAAATTATTATTAACTTGTTTAAGGGGGAGCAGAATGAACTGTGCCAGGTGATCTCCAGGGGCAATGATCTGTATGTCGGCCTGGCCAGAGGCAAGTATTTTAAGCTCACCTGTAAAGTCACTATCTATAACCCCGGGGACCACGTGAAGTCCCTTAAGTGCGGAGCTAGCTCTTCCCAATATTAAGCCAAACATCTGAGAAGGCAAAGGGCCATGGACTCCTGTAGCTAGGATCTGGAGGCCTGTCTCAGGTGTTAGTACTGAGTAGGTGGAGGCACAGAGGTCCAATCCTGCACTGCCTGCTGTGGCATGCCAGAGGTCTGTAACAGGTTAGCGGGCATAGGATGGGGGTTGGGGGTTGCTATAGGGGGAATCTGAGCAGCTGGGGAGACAAACCGAATAGCCCCTGGGCCTGTCCTCTGAGTAGGGGCCTGGGGCCGGCCCCACTGGAATTTTCCCGACTGTTTAGGGGGTAAAGGTTGTCCTTGTATATTTATTTTAGACTTGCATTCAGAGGCCCAGTGTTTGCCTCTGAAGCAGCGCGGGCACAAAGAAGAGGGAGGACGGCGCTCAGAAGCAGGCACACGAGGAGCAGTACACTCTCTGAAAAAATGGCCAGGTTTGTTACAATTAAAACAAGTTTTGGAGGCGGCCAATGCCTACGCCTCTGAGGGCAGCTCCTATAGCGATCCCCATAGCATGGGAGGCAGATCTTTTGTAACTTCTTGTAACTCTCTCATTAAGTGGAGTTGCTCTTTTCATTTTGTTAGTGTCCTGCAGAGGTCTGAAAGTTTAGTAAGGGCCTCCCTTTGGGCGTTTTGTAGCAGAAGATCATTGGGGAGAAGTTCCTCTGTTAAAGCGGGAGCGCATATAGCAGAGGAATATGAAGGAGGAAAAAATGGCAGGGGCTGGGCAAGCAGGGTAGAAGCTCCTACCGGAGACTGGTCAGAGTTACGGTATTTGGTTGTCTCATCTTTTAAGGTGGCCTCCTCCTCAGGTGTTAGTTGAAAATCTTTTAAGGAGGGGTAGATCTGCTTAAAGGGGGCTGTTTTTAAATCTGAATTTTCTGTCTCTTTTTTGCAGAGGTTACTTTGGGCAGTGACTAGTTTTGGGGCATCCTCTGAGGTAGAGGCCTCCTGTGAGTCCCCATTGTCCTTGAGATCAATTATAATGGAGGGACACTTAGATGGAGGGTGGGAGTGTTCTTTAAGAACCTTTTCTCCTTCTTTTAAAAGACTCTTTAAGTCAGGGGAGTGATTATAAACCTTGAGAATATCATTAATCAAATTCCAGTATGAAAAGGCAGAGACTGGGACCTTTTCAGGCCCAAAGGTATTATAGTAATCTTGGAGGCAGTTACCAACGCGCATCCAGTGCTTCTCATCTATAGTTCCTTCTTGGGGGAACCAATTCTGATCAATAAAACTTGCCACCCATCAGGCTTCGGGTATATACCTAGATTGTTAAGTCCTGTAGTACTGCTCCCCACCTTGGTTCTCCACAACTAATATAGAAAATTGTTGAAAAGTAGGGGCAAACATTTGCACAAACAAACAAAATCCCCAGCTTATTATAAGCATGAATATGTGATGGAATTTCTTCCCAAGCAAGACTTTCCAACCATCATGAAATCACCCAAACTGAATTGCCAAAGTATTTTGCTTACATCCAAGAGGTGTACTTAAATCCAACAGAGGAGCTGAAAATCAAACTTAGTGTTTAGTTTTGGGGTGGGCTGGAAAATTCAACCACCATTTGAAAATTGTCTTAAAAAAAAAAAAGGACCACCAAAAATAGATTCACTAAATTTATTTTAAAAATCATAAAACGTTTCTTACAAAAGAGCATTACATTCTGCACACTGCTCTGAACAAATGCCAGGGACATGTGGACTATTACTTTCCTCCCTGTCCCACCCCCCAAATATTACAGTGACCACAAAGCAAGCAAAGTGTTCACAATAATTACATGGGAGGAATTTTTTTTAAAACACCAACAATGAACAAAAAATAAAATTCACTCACTCTGCTGCTGTTTCAAAATTTCAATGTTAGTTTTTGCATGCCCTCCCTGCCAACCCTGTTTGTAAGGAACTAAAACATTACATCTGGTGAACAGCAAAGATTTCACTACACCTCAAATGCAGAACACCTATGAAGCAGAGGAATGTTGGCTTTTTAAACAGAAGCAGATAAAAAAAAAAAAAGATGCAGGACTCTTTCAGTTCTTCACTAGTCTTAGAAAAACTTTCCAGAATACTGCTTCACACTATAAAAAAGAAAAAATATCTTGCATTAGAATCCTTCAACATCTGCATACTGCTTCACACTATTCTGCAGCAAATACTGTACATTCTGTATCTGGTCCTGTGTTCCTGTAATGGTAATCATAAAGATGCAGGACTCTTTCAGTTCTTCACTAGTCTTAGAAAAACTTTCCAGAATACTGCTTCACACTATAAAAAAGAAAAAATATCTTGCATTAGAATCCTTCAACATCTGCATACTGCTTCACACTATTCTGCAGCAAATACTGTACATTCTGTATCTGGTCCTGTGTTCCTGTAATGGTAATCATCCGATCTTTGGATCCTTCTAAAGGCTCATCAATTTGGATTGAAGCTCCAGACTCATGATGGATTTGTTTAATCTGCTGACCACCTTTGCCAATAATAGATCCAGCCAAATCTTTGGGAATAGTTACTTGTGTAGTAATAATAGGTCCGCCAAGATCACCGTATGAGCCATGACCCCCTACATAGGAATAATCATATCCAGAGCCACCCTGTGGTTCATAAGCCATCTGCCATTCTGATGGGCTCCATGTATCTATTGCAGAGTCCCAAGTTTTATCAGCACTGAACCCAACCATGCCATCATAGCGGTCTCCAGGCCTTCCTCTTCTGTCATAAGCCATTAGATCTCCTCCTCTAGGTGGTGGTGGTGGTGGAAGAGGAAGATTTCAAGCTCTGCTACCACCCCAGCCACCTCGACCAGGAGGGGGGGGTGGTGGTCCTCGATGAGGGCTCATGTCATCATAATCTCTTCTGGAGGGAGGCATGGGGCACCCACCCCAACCTGGAGGCATTCTGTCAAAGCCACCTCTTCCTCACATGGGAAATCCCACAGGACGTCCACGGTGGTCATCAAACATCATTGTAAAACCACTATAATTGTAGGTTTCATCATAAAAGTTGGGATCATAAGGTTGTGCATGACCTTTGATGGGAGACTCAGATATAAGATCAAGGATGATCTTTATGCACTCTACCACCCTATCCGGCTTTCCTCCAATGAGAACAACTCTGTCAGTGGAATGAGGGCAGCATTCTTGGAAAAGCTTGATTGTTGTCTGAGTGTTTTCTCTAAGTTCTTTGATTTTAGCACCTTTGACACCAATAATTCCTCCTGCCAGACTTTGATGAATCAACAGTCTCAACTCACAGTCAAAGTCACTTCCTTTATAGTGTTGGTAATTTAAGCATTCCACAACATCAGATTCGAGCGGAAGCTGGCTGGTTGCAGTGGGAGATGGCAACACAGACCCTCTTCCAAGGTAGGGATGATTTTCTTCAGAATCTCTCCAATTGTTTCAATATCCGCACTGATGCTCAGTATGCACTCGGGGCCACTGCTGTCTGGGACTGAAACACTGGCATTGTAGTCTGTACAGAGAGCCTTAATGTTCTTGCCTTCTTTTCCAATCACTGCCCCAGCATTCTTGCTCTGAAGCAGAATGCGCAATTCTACCATCTCATCAGTGTTTCTAGATCTTTTAAATGCTTGTTCCTCCTCCATGTCTTCTGCAGGGCGTTTACCAAATTCACCATTGGTTTCAGTGTTGGGGAAGGTTTCTTCTGGCTGTTCAGTTTCCATTTTCTTGTTTCAAATAGGCACACCAATAGGCCACAAAGCGAGTGGGAAACAGGCACGACTTAGACGTCTGTGCAGTGAAGAAACAGAGCCCCGGCCTGCAGGGTGGGAGACAGAGACTCGAACTCCCAGGGACCTGGAATGATGGGACAAGAGACACGAAGAATGACAGCAAGACGAAGCACTCTGATCAAGCTGCCAAAGTTTATTTTTCCATGGGGATTCTTATATGGGCTGAAGCGGGAAATTAGCTGGGGAAGGGAAAGGGAAGATGTTGTCTCAACAGGTTAATGAATGTCCCTTAGGGTGAGGGGACCTGGCACCATGAGTCTGGTTGCAGGCTAAGGAAATTGGTGGTTGCTCAGGCTTATCTTGAATCATCGGAAAGGTTGCTTATCTTAGGGGGCAGGGAGGACTGATCAGCAAGTTCTCTGGAGGCTACTTGCCCTGGGGGGCAGGGAGGGCTGCCAGGCAACGTGGTCTCCCACATCACATCTCTTGCTTCTCTTCTTAAATCCTTAAAACAACTAGGACTTTCAGATACAATCAGGCCAAAATGCCTGAAGTTCCTGTGAACCACTGCCTGGCCTGAGTACGAGTTAGATAATAACTCTTTGTTTGGCCAGACACTGGAATCTTAGAATTCAATATTTTGAGAGATTTAGAAAATTTCTGCCATTGTAAAGGCAAATGGTCTAAATTACCATACAGCCAAGCTTCCTTTGATCTCTGTGCTAATCCTTCCTGCTGGGTCCCATGTTCTTCCCATCAGGTTCTTCTGGCTAAGACAGTTTCACAGGATCCCAACCCACCAGGGACCTCCCCCCCACCTCCCCTCAGCTTTTAATCATACCATAGCTGATGAACTGCCTCCGATTAGGGCCCATTCCCAACCTCCTCCTGCTCCCCAGCCTGAGGCACAGCCAAGTCCTCCCCATGTTCTCCCCTTGCTATACTCTCCCTTGCCTCCCATTCCAGGGCCCAACGCATCTCTCCTCCTTTCTCCAACTTGAAATCCCTCTCCACACCAAGACCCCCCTCGCCAGCACCACTCTAAGTCCATCTCCCACTCTCCTTCCACTAACTCTCCTCTACTTGAGGATATCCAAAACCTTAAATACCTCTTTGCCAAATATTTTCTAGCCTCCCCTATTCTGGCTTCTAGCTCAAATAACCCATTTATCCCTCCTGTACCTAACTTCTACTTTGATTCCAGATCCCTGCCTCCGATACTCCTGCCCCTCCATCCCCTCATGGACAGGACACCCCTCCCATCTCTCCCACTCTAACAGTTATAAAGTCTGAACATGGTTATAGCACAGTTTTCCTTAACTGATTATGCTGGAGGTTGTAAACATCAATTTGATAATGTTTAACTATGTACCAATTGCTTTTTTCCACCTAAAGCAAGGTTTTGGTAGACCACTCTCTAAACTATATAAGGTAAAAGATTTTTAACTGTCTTATGTTTTCTATAAGGCTTACCTAAAAACTTATAAAACACAGTATGTACATGGGTAATATTAATTTATTACATTATCTTATGCATATAATTTAGATTCCATGTTCTTTTAATAACATGATGCTACACACTACTTTCTTCTGAGTCAAACTACTACTGTCTTCATGACTTCAGCTGTGTCCACTAACAAAAAATCATCACAATTGAACTTGTTGACTTGACTATCATATTCTTTAATTGAAGGAGGAGGGGTAAACAGGATCATTGGACCCTCACCTGAATATCCAGCTGTTCTTCCCCACCAACTGTATGTAATTTGACCCTGATCACGTGGTCTCCTGGACTTGGGGAGGACTAAAGTATATTATCTGGAAAAGGCTAGGAAGAGAAGGCTTGATCCATGCTGGGTTAAGGCTTTCCAATATAAATACTCTCAGGTCACTCATATACCTCAACAACCCCTCAGTCGTCTGTGTAAGTAAGCTCAATAAATTCACTGGTGTCCTGAATGGGAGCAGTTACTTGATAGTAACTGTCCTGAATGTGTCTCAAGCCACTGGCTTGAGTGTGACATCCAAAATGTGTCACTGCTTCTCGGGAGAGCTTAGGACAGGCGCAACGGACAGAAGAGATTCTCACACACGACTGTTTGATTGCATTATGCGTTTACTAGGTCAAAGCATAACAAACACACATCAATACAAACACTCAAAGGGAAACCCGGTCCTCTAGCAGTTAAGAGTCCCAAAGTCTCTTGGAGTACCTTCCAGAGGTTAAGCCTTCAGGCACTCCATGTCAAGAGGTTCTCTAGTCCGCCATGATCGGTGCACTCTCCTGGCTTTGAAGCTGTCTCTCGTAGGTTCTGATCACGTCTGGTCGTGGCAGGCTCCCGTCAGTCTCTGGCTCTCAGGCTGAGGTCCTCAATCAGGTCTCAGGCGAGGCTCCGGTCTGGTCTTGGGCAGAGCTTCAGGTAGCGGTCTCAGGTTTTGGGCAATGTGCCGGGATGAGGCCCACGGATTCAGTGTCTCGTGTGGCCAAGCATCAAAAGAATCTTTTTAGCTACCAGATTTTATATATTTCTTTTCTGGCTGAAGTCCTTCTGACTTAGGTCAGTAACTTCAGTGTTTTCTTGAGATATGGCTCACACCATGTGGTCACTTATCACCAACACACAGGCACTCAACTCACATAGGTTCTGTTTGGTTGCTAGGTTACAACTTAGCTTCTTATCTACTTATCTACTTCACACAGTGTCACAGCAATGTTCAGTTTGGTTTCAGAGTTTACAGAGTTAATATTCATCTTTAATTTCTGATTTCTAAATTCCTAATAAATTCCTAATACATTCAGTACAACTGGTTACCCAGAAAAACTTTAATGTAATCAAACATTGGTTTGACACTACAACCTAAAAAGGGGAAAAAGTATTGCTTAGTATTGCCAGGAAAAGAAGTCTCACAACAAATAAAAAAATTTTTTGCTAATGTTATTGTGTCTCATGGTTATTAAAAAAGGAAAATGGAAAATTGGAGGATGTTGGGAGGATATGAGAATGGAGATATTTTTAAAGAAGGCTTTATGTATGAAAATTATGATGGCTGGATATTTCCAGAATTGACAGAGAAATGAGAGAGCTGGGAAGGTGATGAAGGTCTGTGTAGGGTTGTTACAATATAACAAGGATGAGACAAGGATAATGTGTAGACAATCTTGAAATTTCTAAGGTCACAGCTTAGTTAACTAGTCTAAGGATGTCCAGTCAAGGTTTATTTAAGGATGTTGCCTAAGCTCTATCTACATCGCACATGGTAATTAATGTACCAGACTGGTGTAACTAACCTTGTTGGATGTTTAATAGCCAGACTCTAAGGCATATATTAATCTGGTCAGAGGGAAAAGGACAAATTTTTGTTCCTGGCCCTCCAAGGTCAAACAAGTTCCAGAGACTATGGCGCATCTCTCAAAATGTCCTGTAACTTTGGTGAGTCACCTGTCCTCTTGTTCAGGGAGGCCATGGAGACCCCAAAAGATGGACTCGAACCAGTGTCCAGTCTGCAAAGAGGAGGGTCAACACAGAGGAAATATTTCCTCCATGCTTCCAAGTGAAGCCCTGGTCAAGCAAGACCTTTTGACTTATCTTCACATAGATGGAACTGGTAAAAGAAAAGCCTGAGGAACCAAGGGTGCTCCCCAAGCCCATGTGACTCCTGAGGACCAAATCCTCATACAACCTTAAGAGTAAAAATAAATTGGTATTTTTGGGGCCAACAGTATGGTCTTAAACACCCAAAAGAAAGTATAACCAAAATTAAAGTCATCAGTATATTTTAAGGGGATTACACAACCCAGACATTAGACGTAAGTTCTTATGTTATTTAGACAATTATCTCTCATTGATAATTTTGTTCCTAATAAGACGTTACTCGGATGTAAGACTTCAAATCTTGGTCAACAATACTGTAGTGTCCACTTACAGCTAAGAGAGGCAACCCACTATTGTTCTAGCCTAAAAAATGAAATTACAGCTAAATTTGTTTTCTCTCCCTATCTAGAAGCCTTTGAGAGGTAATTGACACTGATTCTAGCCACTCCAACAGCTATCAAAATGCCTGAAAACAAATCCTGAGTCCATCGCTCTCAAGTTCACCCTGGCAGAAGAAAAGAAAAATGAAAAAATGAGCTATTACCTAGGTGCTAACCATTGCTCCTTGCCTCTTCAGATATTTTCAGGACCAAATCCAAAAACTCTTACTAATTTTAATTGGTTGTTACTTTCCTTCCCTTCACATGTATACGAGCACCTGTCAACCATTGAGGACCCTGTTCAGATGTGCGGAGAGACAACCCCTGCTGCCTAGTGGACCCCTAATCCAGCCTACGCCCCCACATCGACTCTGTCCAGCAGGATGTAGCAAGATGACAACGGTGCCCCCATCCTATAGCACAAAAGGCTGGAATATTAGGGTTTCAAACAGCAGCAGCTTCCCCCCTCCCCAACAGGGTCCTATGGACTTTGGATTTTTCAAGCCTGAAAAAGGGAACTGAGCTGATAAGAACCTTGGCCTTTGAAGTCAAGGAAAGCAGATTCTTCTAAGAGGCAGCCTCACTTTCCTCTGATCTCCAAAGACAAGATAAGCAGATCCTGCCTGTTAACCAGACAGTTTAGGAGCTGTTTAGTACAGCAGCTTTTCCCTTATCTTAGAGGACAAAAAAAGTAAACACTTCCTGACCCAGAAACTGGCTGGCAGACAGAACGGAGCCAGGTTTACAAGCCCTGCTTTTCCTGCTTCCCCCTCCTTGATTTTTCCCAAAAAACTTCCCGCCTTCAGCACCCTGAAGCCCTCATATATAAGCCCCAGCTCACAATCCGTGGGCAGACATTTTCCCTTCCTGGAAGGGAATGTATCCCCTGTGAAATAAAGCTCTATCCCGCTGAGAGTTTTATCTGTGTCCTGGTGCCTCCTCCTCCATTCGCTCATTCTCCACCAACTTTTTACCTATCAATAATGACTTTGTCAACTCATTGTGATTTTTCCAGAAACATCTAATCCCCAAATTAAAATCTTCATTTACTGAGTTCCAAAGAGAAAAAGCCACTCATGATGAACTATCTGCCCTTACCCATCTCCAGAGATAAGCAAAATCTGTTCACACCTCTGCACTACCACTTCTGTGTCTCCACCTCTAGCTCTTGGGTAGTGTCCTTACAAGGGTGGTCTGCTAGCTACTTCCCAGCTCATTAAAAAATTTTTTCACAATTTCATATATACATATAATATATATAATGTATTTTTATCATATTCACTTCCATTGCCTTCTCTTGCCCCCACCCCTTCCCAATGAACTCCTTCTTCCCAATTAATCCCCATTCTAGTTTCATATCTTTTTTTTTTTTTGACCCACTGAAGTTTAACTAGTGTTATTTGCATGTGCATGGGTGGAATGTTATTCAGAGAAGCATTGTCAAATTACCAGTGCCTACACCGCTAACAAAAATGTCTTCCCCTCCCTGTGAGGTTTTATTTATTTATTTTGTGTGAATGTGTGCACAGGTGTGATTGCATGTGGCAACATGTGAAAGTCAGAGAAAAATTTGTGGGAGTTAGTTCTCTGTTTCCACCATGGAGGCTCTGGGGATCATACCCAGCTCATCAGGCTTAGTGGCAAACACCTTCACATGCTAAGCCATCTCACAGGCCCAGCCAGTTAGCTTTTTGCACAGGGTCTCCACAGGCCAGGCTGTCTGGATCTTGTTGTATGTTACATGGGGTAATCATGACTAAAAAGAGATGGGAAACAGGGAGGAGAAACAGCAAGGACATGCCCTACCTTTCTTTTTCCTATGACTTTTAGACACAATGGTTCACGTGGCTATTCTAGAGAGATCCAGGACACTGAGTAGCTGTATACCTTATGAAACTTAATGCTCAGCTTAGTAATACCTACTCCCTTTGCCTGCCCCACTTCTTAATCTTCACTCTTACTTCCCTGGAATTGTGCCTTCCTCCCACCATAAAAATGACCACAAATAATTTACCAATGTTTGGGGGGAAAACTGAAGCTAAAAAAATGGACTCAAGGATTAGCTCTAAAAGCAAGCTCTCAGGATGTTATTTACTTAACTCAAGACAATAGGAAATCACTGTTGATGGTGAGGCCTTTATAGCCCCCGCAGTGAGATCACAATCCATTAGCCTGTGGTTAATTGGGAGGCAGTAAAGATGCTAGGAGATCAGCAAGTGAGAAATAATAATTGTAAGGCATATGAGGTGGGTGCTGCTTTTGTAAGTCTTAAAAAACAGAAAGCAGTAGGCTCAGGGCAAGTAATTGCCAACTTAAAATCCTCTGGAAATCTTAAGTTTCAATAGCACTCAGGAGTCAGAGAAGAAGGGGTTGAAAATCGATTCCAAATTCTAATTCTGAGGATAGGAGAGATGTAAAGAATACATTTGCATCTTGAATGAATATTCCACATTGAAGCTAACATACAGATGGCGAGAAAGGAATAGCTTACCTATAAAACAACAGAATCTGGCCATGATATATTGGCAGGAAACAGGAGCATTTGTAGAACTGGATTTTGAGGATGCCAGATTGGGAGAAGAGCATAAAGTTGGGAAAGAGAGAGCTCACTGACATAGGATAGTCTCCTATGACTTAGGACCTAGTCTGTGTTCTGAACACATTGACCTGGATCCTGGACACCAGAAAATGACAATGGCCTACACAATAGAAAGACATACACAGAAGAAATTACCAGGCATCTTGCCATTAAGCAAAGGGGGCCCAAATCAGGGAGTGGCAATATTGGAGTGGACTACCCAAGAATTCATTACTATATTCCCTGGAAGGAACCAAAAGACATTCCCATCCCTAAGGCAATAGAAAATTTATTGGTGCTGGACACATTAATTCATTTAGGATGCTTAAGGATACCTGTTATCTGCAAGCTAGGCTTTCGAATGAGGCCATAGAATTAGCTTGTCTAGTGATAACAATGATAGGATTTCAGAATGACAGAGACCAGTGTCAGGACTTAATTTTGAGAGGCAAGATAGCTATAATTATCATAATGGGCATCAAAGTCAGAGTGGCAATTAGAGTGCTTTGCTCTACATGAATCTGTGACTATTTTAGGGGAAAGACAGATGGAAAACTGACCAGAATATTGCTTGATTTGTGTGATGAAAGAGAATTATGAGGTGGAAAGCTGAAAGCTGACATCAGCATTGCAATGGGACACTACCCAATTTTAAGAACTAAGTTGACTCACACATCCAGACCAAATGGAGCCCAAGTTCCCTTGAGAAGGGTCCTCACAATGCCTCCAAAATTAATATTCTGATAAGTCCTTAAAATAGACCTTGGGTATTTTCCAGAATAACTGTGCTAGGGTCAGTCAGCTTGCACCAGAGCTATTTTCTTAGTCTTTGAATATATAAAGGGAATGTATATCAATTGGAATAGACATCAAAACTATTACATGAATTGTCTGAACTGTGTGTATTCAAGGCTCAAGCACCTCCTCTTATGGCCTATATTTGGCAGCCTGGCCCCATATCCTAAAGTTTCCACAAGTTCCCAAAACAGTGCCACCATCAGGGGACCAAGAGTTCAAACATGTCTGTTGGAAGTCATTTCACATGTTCTTCTTTAAAAGAATGGCCTGATTGGTGAACGCAGTCTTGTAATGTGCCTTTCCCTCTTTTTTCTCACTCACTGTCTTTGACCCTTCATTCTTGACTCCTTAGATGGAATCTCCAAAGAAGAATGAGCTTTGTTTTATAGTTTATCAGAAATCTCAGCTGAGAAAATGGCCTTCGCACCCTTTTTACTCAGGAACATGAATATGAAGGTAAGCAGAAATCAACTGTGAAAGACAGCTTCTCTAATATTTGTAGAAAATTAATAGAATAAAGAAAAAGTCAAGTCTATTGCTTTTGAAAATTACCAATAAATGGCATTTAATATATTTCCACAACAGGAATATAAATCCTACTTTCCTCTGTAATAACCAGTTGCGCATTATAGCCTATAAGTTAGCTTAATATTCTTCAATTAAATTGCTATTGCCTGGAGCTATAGACATTTTGAGAACTCAACTAGCATCTGATTAGACTTTAATAAGTGTCACTTTAATAAGTGTCAGCAAGGCAGTGCTTATGAGCAGTCTTCTTAAGATAGTAAATGGTAAATATTCAAGTCTCTACACCAGAACCGAGATACCATTGATATTCCAATTTGGAAATATTTTAAGGAGACCGTGAATGACGAAGGTTGTGTTGCTGCATTAGTTTAGCACCCAACTTGTGAAATGCTGAGTTTAATCCTGAGAGTCCTGAGGTGATGGGTGTATTATAAGATCTGGGGCTTGTTATTGGATTTTCAACAAAAGCAGGAACTAAAGGCTTCTTGAAAGAAATTTGAGCTGCTCAGCTCCCTGATTTTTTTTTTTTTGTCTTTTTTTGAGACAAATTCTCACTAGAGCTCAGTATAGCCTCAAACTCTAGATCCTCCTGCTTCAGCTGCCCATGAAATGGGATTACAACGGTGCACTCCTCTGCACTCAACAGATTTCTGGTTTTAAGAAAGTTTTAATGAGGTGATCTTCCAGGAGGTACTACTTTTAATTTAATCCTTTTATTTGTTTTTTATAGACAAACCTCACCAAACACATTGAATAATTTTATTTAAAAAATTATTTTAATTTATTTAATTATTTTATTTTATTATTGAACAGAGGTTCAACAATTCTTTTCAATTTTACTTTGCTCCGTGATGTACTACTGTAAGCTAAATTCACTCCTGAGAGGCACATGTGGCATCCAATCCCCTCCTCCCACCATCTTACAACAACCCAAGGCAAGAATTCTCCAAAACCCCTGTTTGAAGAATCTTAATGAGTTTATTGGACTTGCTAACTGAGCTTGGGGTGAGGGTTTACTTACAGAAGAGTGGGCATCCCCCCATTCATAACTGTGCTGAAAAGTCCACACCCAAACCAAACACAAACCCTGTGGGTTCCCAACAGCTGTACAAAATGGTGAGAGAGTGGCCTCATGGTTTTCCCAGCTTTTATACCCTTAGTCCCTCCCCTTCAAGCACCTAAGGTCAACTGATTGGCTGAAAGAGATAATGGGTTTGGCTCCTTCCTCAAAGCATGGGAAGGAGGCAGGACAATGGCTTGTCATCACAGGGTCAGAGGAACATCCAGGTTACACTCCACCCCTTCCTCTGGCTCTTACAAACTTTCTGCCCACCTCTTCCATGAATTTCCCTGAGCCTTAGAGGGGTGAAAGGTGTGGGGCAACCTTCCTCCCATTGTGATAGGGCATTGGACTCTTCAGGTCTCTGCATCATTGGTTTGTCATGGGCTGATGGTTCAATTTAGTGGTATTCTATCTACTCTAAAAACCCAAACAACAAGAAGCAAGAACATGTAAATAGTAACTGTTATAATAGCTTATGGTTGTAAACACAAATGCTTGGATGGTACTTTAGTAGGTGCATCACATCCATATAACAACACAATTGCAGTGGCCTCTCCACTGGGGCCTATAACCTCTCCTGCCACAGGGGGTTGGCCTGGTCTACAATACCAGATGTGTGTTCCATTGTTAGGAGTGGGCATTAGGTCCAATAGAAAATTAGCTAGTTGTACATACACTAGATGAGCCACTATTGCACCAGCAGGAACATCACACTTTGCATGTTGATAGTGCAGCACCGGGGGTCCCTAGCTGAATAGGATGATAGGGGACAATTCTCCCTCAGCCATCTGCATAGCACTTTCTAGCACTATGAAAGCCATCTGTCCTGTGGCAGGGAGCTTCCAGCTTAGTCCAAGCTTGATTTCTTCCTCTCCTGTGCTCACACCATATGATGTCTTCAGCAATAGGGTCTTACCACCCACTTCAGGTGTACAAACAACATTATTATCACCTTTATAGTTTTGGGGACCTCCAGGGCCCCTTAGGCCAACTGCTCATAGGGAGGCAACCCACCCCTGGTACTGGGGTTCTCATTTAACAATTGTATGGCTTCTGGAAGGGCCTCTTTACATCCCAATAGGACTCCTTCTGAGCTTAAGGGTTTAACTGTGCCTTTAGCAACCCATTTTTTCTTTCAATTAACACTGCTCCTGTGAGCTTGTAGGGAATGTGGAAGTACCATTGAACCTGATTATTTTCAGCCCACGCTTGCACATCGGTACTTATGAAATGAGTGCCTCTGTCACTATCAATCTGCTTTGGGCACCCATACATGACCCTGAAATGAGTAAGTCCCTTAATAGTGGCCTTACCCATCACTCTCTTGCAAGGAAAGGCCTGTGTAAGGCCTGTGGCAGTGTCCATAGAAGTGAGAGTGTACTTGCACCCTTTGCTGATTGGCAGGGACCCTATATAATCTACTTGCCAGTCTCTCACAGGGGAAGCCAACTTGTGCACGTGCCCCATCATGGCATCCATCTTTCGGGGCCATAACTGGGAACACACTACACAGGCCTGGACAGCCTGTTTGGTGTCAGAGTATTTTACCGGAATGCCGGTGGCTTTGGCTAGTCTCCATCCTGTGTCAGCTCCCCTGTGGCCAGACTTGATATGAATCCAGTGAGCTGCTTCTAGGGGGACCTGAGGGTAGATAGCCCTTGGTAAGAGCATCAGCTTCCTGATTCCTGGGGGACTCACCAAGTGATGGGTGACCACATGGTAAACCACCAGGGGCACTAGCTCCTGCTGCATTTTTATTATTATATATGTCCTTCCACATCTGTTGTCCCTGTAGTTGCTGTCCCACCACCTGCCAGTTTTCTTTCTTCCATTGGTCCATCCATAAGGTTAAGCCTTTGCACACAGTCCAACTGTCAGTACAAATGGACAAGGCTCCTGAGTTATTACGATCCATATAGCTCTTAATTCAGCCTATTGACTGCTTTCTTCTTCCCTGATTTCTAACTACATAGTGTCAGTGTTTATCTGTATTGCTACTGCTACTCATCCTTGCCTGGCACCCCTGCTGATGCTATCAGTATACCAGATATCAGCCGGAATTGGAGGAGCTCCTTCCAGCACTTGGTCAGGCCTTGATGGAGGGTCAACTATAGGAGGTAAAGGGAGGGGTTCTGTGCCTTGAAATGACAGTAGTCCCAGTACTGCCTGCTGACACCACCCCTCGCTGTTGCAAATATGCATGCCATCTTTGCAGTATTTCATTTTGTGCCACCCCTGACAGGGGCTTGGCTAACAGGCCCTCCACCCATCCTTTCATGGGATATGCAGTTTTTATAGTAATGGGGATGGAGGCCGTAATGGATTCCACCTGTTGCAATGCTTTGTACACAGCTAGCAGTTGCTGTTCTAGAGCCGTATACTGGAACTCCTTCCTTCTCCATGTTTGGGACTAGAACCCAATTGGGACTGTCTGTTCAGGCTATTGTTGCCATAAGCCCTACCCATAACCCTCAGGATTCCTGGCAACTTCCAAGAGGAAGGGACACCTAGGTATTGGGGCACACAGCTGTTTAGCTTGCCCAACCAGTACCTTGGCCTGCTCAAAAGCCTCTTGGGGCTTTATATCCCAATCCCAGGTAGCACCTCTTTTTATTAGATTATACAGGGGACGGATGACCTGAGCAAGATGAGGTATAAAAATTTGCCAATACCCTAGAAGTCCCCCAAATACCTGTAACTGCTTAGCATTTATTGGTACAGGTTGTTTCAAGATTTTTTCGATCACCACACTGGGTATCATGTGAGTTCTGCCTGACCATAAAACTCCTAAGAATTTTACTGTTGTACCATGCCCTTGTACCATGTGTGTGTTGATTTCCCATCCTCACTCCTTTAGGTGCACTTGCATGTTCCCCAAATGAGCTTCCAAGTCTGAAAGGCACTCAGAAGTTAGCATTACATCATCTATGTAGTGGAACCTCATTACAGGAGGGCAGGGTAATAGTGCCAGGTCCCGGACTGCCATCCCATGACAGACAGTGGGGCTATGGAGATAACCTTGTGGAAGTACTTTGAAAGTCCATTGTCCTCCATTCCACAAGAATGGAAATTGATCTTGGGATTCAGCGGCTTGGGGAATACTAAAGAATGTATTAGCAAGGTCCACTGCAGTGTGGAAGGACCCCATTTCCTGCACCAGCTGTTCAGTTGGCAGTGCAATGTTGGTCACCACTGCACGAATGAGAAGCAACACTTTATTTAACTCTCAGGAATCTGCAGTCATTCTCCAGGAGCCATCTGGCTTCCTGATAAGCCAAATGGGGCTACTGAATGGACTCTGGGCTGAGCAGATACCTCTAACTGCTCTAGTTCCTGGATGGTTTCTGTAATTTCATCTCGACCCCCAGGCAGCTGGTACTGTTTGATATTCACTACCCTCGGGGGGTGGGCAATTTGACTGGCTCCCATCTTGCTCACCCTGGAGCAATCAAAGTAGTCGCCTTTACTATTCACACCCTCAGCCAAAACTCTCCTATGGTAGTATGTAGGGTGTGACCCAGTAGGACATCCACCCCTAAAATATTCTCTCACAGGGGAGAGATGCACACTTTGTACTCCTGGGGAAGGGGCATAATTGCCCACTCCCAGAGTGAGTATAGTCCACTTTACTCTTATGGTCTTATTCTCATACCCAACCACTGCTATCCATTGGCCCTGGTGTTTTTGGGGGTTGCCATGAATTAATGTACACTCTGCTCCAGTATCCACTAGGGCCCATGTATTTTGTATATTAGTAGGGGACCAATAAATCCTCAATTCACACTGGGTGGCCTCTGGTCACCCAGTATGGCCCTCACCTGTGGGCAACCTTGGCCACCCCTTCAACGCAGTGGTGGTGGTGGGGGGTCCAATCCAGTGAGGCTGCCTTCCTCTGGAGCAGGGGGCACAGTTGGAGTTACCCGCACCTCCTGGTCTCCAGTTTCTCTTACTTATGTGGTGAATTGCTGGTCAGGTCTTAAAGCTCTCTATAGGCTCACCAGCACAGCATTTTGCCCCTAGCAACTCCTGCTCTGCACAGATCCATTCACATCTGTGCTCAGGAAACAGAGGGGCCCTTTTGCTGAGTTCTGGCCCTTTGCCCTTGTGTATACTTGCTTTGGCACCTTTCAAACCCTGTTTACATGTTGATCTAAATAATTTAAATCTACCAGAGCCTTGCCAGCCTCATACAGGTCACCATACAGCCCAACCATAGGGCTTAGCACTGCCACCAAAGCTCCATACCAGTCTTGTGGACCTTGCTGAATCAGTTTCTTTCTTAAGTCTCCTGTAAAAACAGTCCTGTCTGGACCTGTGAACTGGGCATCGAATATAGCTTCCCTCATACCTAGGTCCCACAGCAGAGCCTGTACTTCCTCTATGGTTTTCCACTCCTAGTATTCATGGGAATCTCAGCTGGAGGTACCCACGTGTCCTTAATGGCTTGTATGAGTCAATCCATCATGGGCTGATTTCCCTCATATTGCCTTAAATTGTGAAGTCTTTGTCTCAAAGATGGATGAGTGGTTATGTTGCTTAACTTCTCTGCTTCTGTAGAACTTAAAATAATCCCATCTGCCCCTATGTCCCATAGCCTCACAAGCCAGGTGGCCAAAGGCTCCTTCATAGCGTGTTTCCTAGTTATAATAGCTCTGATGCTAAGTACTCTCTGATTACATGGTCTCCCACACCAGGCTATTGTTACGACCTCCATAAGCATGTTGGACTATGGATTTTCCTTTTCTTTGAATTAAAGGTCAAACCGGAGGAGCATCTCCCACTATCTCTAGGTCACTTCCTTCCTTCTTACTACCTGACTCTTCCCAGGGGTTCCAAGTTTTAGGATCCCAGGATGGGCCTTGTATTATCATTCTGATCTGGGCTTTTTTTCCCTTTTGACCTGCTAGATGTAAAAAGTGGCTCACTAACACATCCATCTCCTTCTCTCTCATCTAATTTACTGGCAAGGTCAGAGGCCAGTACTGATGAGGCCAGCCTCATATCCCTCTCTGGCTCTAATTCTTCTCTAATACCTTCAGTTTCCCTTTGGCCTAAGGCCTCCACTTGGGACAGATTTCTTATTACTGATAGCAGCAGCCTCTGCAGCCACTTGTTGACATTTCAGTCCCTGGTGTGCTACTCCCAGAGCTTGCAAAATCTGTTCTAGACCTTCTGCTGTTTTCAAGGCATCTCCGTACTCACATGGCAGTCCCCACCGGTCAAGCAGGCATGCCACCCTGTACCATCTAAAAGACAGCTGCCACCCTGGGATTTCTCCCATTGACCTCGACTGCTTAGATGGCCTCACCCTACTTACGCATCTCACTGTCTACTGAATTAACCATGCCACTGCAGTCACCCCCACCAAACCTATGGGAATGGCCCACCAGGTTAACATCTCCTTGGCCCACACTCTCCCGTCACCCCACTTTACTTCAGTTGTTGGTCTTTCCTCATATCAGGGACATCATTATTGCTCTTCCAAAACTTATTCACAGGTTTGTCATATCCTGCTGACTATGCCAATTGTAAGTTAAATTCACTGCTGGTAGGCTCATATGGTGTCCAATCCCCTGCTCCCACTGTCCTTATGATAACCTGGGGCAAGAATTCTCCAAAACCCCCATTTGAAGAATATTAATTAGTTTATTGGACTTGCTAACTGAGCTTGGGGTGTGGGTTTACTTACAGAAGAGTGGGCACCCCCCATTTCATGGCTGTTCTCAAAAGTCCACACCCAAACATAAATCCTGTAGGTTCCCGACAGCCGCACAAAATGGTGAGAGAGCGGCCTCAGGTTTTCCCAGCTTTTATACCCTTAGTCCCTCCCCTTTAAGCAGCTAAGATCAAACGATTGGCTGGAAGAGGTAATGGGCTTGGTTCCTTCCACAGAGGGTGGGAAGGAGGTGGGACCATAGCTTGTCATCACAGGATCAGAGGAACATCTGGGTCACAACTATGGAGAACAAAGTTTAGAGAAGCACGTGCCAGTGAGAGTGGTTCCCTCAGGAGAATGGACTGAGAGATGTCCTGTAAGCCCCAAAACAGTATCCAGCCCACTTCAGTAAGATATCCAGTGGCCACAGAAATCTCAAGTGGACTTAGAAGGAATGGGAGATATTAGGTCCTATTGGGAATGTCTCTTAGTTCGTGACTATCATTGGTAGAGAGGGAATTTGATAAAGGATGGCTAGATGAGGCATGGTTACCAGAGGTTGGCATAATCAAGGAAAAACATTTGGTAAAGCTGAGTGGAGGTAAAAAATCGGACGATAAAATGAAATTGTTGAGTCGAACTTTGCAGACCAAGACAAAGTATTTAGATTTCTGTTTTATTATTGTGGTTGTTGGCTAGTCATAGTACACTTAATATCATAGACTTTTAAGAGAAAACTTTGATTTAGTAGAGGGCACGAAAGTCAAATTATGATGATTCAACCAAGGAGACATCACAGTCCTGATACATACTCCTGCTGAAACAGGGTCTGTTCATACTCATCCAAGAGAAAGTAGGTAGGCAGACAAATCTGTCTATGTATCCTTTTGTTTCTTTAGGTTACTTACTTCACCTTTCTCACAAACTCCCCGAGATTCTTTATAGCATTGTCTGGATACCTGCAGTTCCTCCATTTTCTTATAAATAGAATCCTACTTTTCCTGATTCTTAACTCCCAGTCCTATGATCCAAACCTCTGGTCTTTGGACCATCTGCTATCAGTTTGTCTTGGAAGCTTTCAAATGTAAGATTTTTCTAATAGATTTTGACTTAATTAGCCTGTCTGACCTCTTGGAAAGTACTGTTCTAGTTATGACCATTTGGAGACTAACTTCTACCTTAGTTAGAACAACTTCTGTTTCTTGACAAGGAGACATTTGTGGTATGAGCTACTGGATTTAGAACAATCTGCTTTGTTCTCCCTAACAATAAAGCAGTATTTGTATTAATCCATAAACCTAGGGGATATGACATGACACAAGAAATTTCAGAGCCCCATGAGGAAATTCCTGTAAGGGCCAATCAATCTGCTGAGATTGGGATAGAGGTACACAACTCATTTTCAAAGATGTTGATCCCAGGAGGTATTCTGGGAAGCCAATCCATGCCTATTCACCCAGCAGAGAAATACAGCAGCAGTTCAGTAAAAGTCTCAGAAATAAGTCATAATGATTCATGACTATCCAATATTTTGGTTCAGAATGGAAATGGGGAGGGTAGCAGGTGGTTATAAACTGATTGCATTTCCAATATACTGCATTTGAGGAAACATGTAAGATAATGGCTCCTAAATCCAAGAGCCATTTTTATTGGGGGAGGGGAGGACAATAGAGCTGCATTCACAAAAACACATTGCTTATTGGCCAGGAGAAAGGTTTTGTCTTCTACAGCTTTACCAGCTATCTTGGGGGAAATAAGCAGCATGACCTATGACTGAGTCCTAGTCTCAAGAGAGGAATGTGAAACCATCTGGCTCAGATCATCCCAACATTAACAAACTTCTACCCAAGGCTACAAGTGGGGTTTGCACATAACCCTGCCTCCTGTCTCTTTCTTGGATGGTACCAGGATGGTGACTCTGTGTATAGATGTGCTCATATATTTGTATGGGCCCTTCTGCCAGTTTTCTCCACCCTCAAGCAGGGTACCCATATCCCCTAAAACATTACACTTGTCTTTTATGCAGACTGCATTGTTCTTCCGTTACTGTCTATTGTACATATGTGTTATTCTAATTTTAAAGATTGGTTTTATGCTGACAATAATATTCAAGAATGCCAAGCTGGAGAGTTGGCTTAGTGGTTAAGAACCCTGGTTGTTCTTGCAGAGTACCTGAGTTCAATTCCCAGAACCCACATGGCAGCTAACAATCATCCATAACTCCAGTTCTAGGGGAATCTGACGCCCTCTTCTGACCTCCACAGGCATTGCACGACACGAGTGCACTTGCAAGCATGCAGGCAATACATTCATATACATAAAATAAAAATAATAAATATTTTCTTAAAAAAAGAATGCCCATGGGGCTGGAGAGATGGCTCAGCAGTTAAGAACACTGGCTGTTCTTG